>NC_089754.1:49997270-50027270 GCF_040412425.1 Macrobrachium rosenbergii
CTTAGGAAACTCCAGTGAGTTGCTGCTAACGTCATTCTATATCCATGGAAACAGATAGTGACATTGCTACCTCCTCTTAAAGCGTTCTTGGTCTTCATTTATTATATATATATATATATATATATATATATATATATATATATATATATATATATATATATATATATATTTATATATATATATATATATTTATATTTATATATTTATATATATATATATATATATATATATATATATTTATATGTATATATATGCGTGTGTGTGTGTGTATGTGCGCACGTGTGTAGAGAGAGAGAGAGAGAGAGAGAGAGAGAGAGAGAGAGAGGCAGGCATTTTAAGGTTATATAGTCAATGATACAAGTTATGTGAAACCTTGACAATTACTTACATACAAACTTCAATAGACTGTTAGTTTGAATGAGTATGAAAAATGATTGCTACGGAAATCGCCATGGAAACATGAAATATATTGGGTCACCAATTACGTCCTTAGAAAATGGAGTTAAAATGCAAAAAGTAACATTAACTGATGCACTAATTTCATCCATTTCAAGAAATGCAAACAAATTCCAAATAAATGTGTAATAATGAAATACAAAAATGGGAAAAAAAGCACGTTAAAAGAAGAAGAAGAAGAAGAAGAAGAAGAAGAAGAAAGAAAATGAAATATCGTCGCGGTAAGTGACAACAGTGCAAATCAGAAATAAGAAAAAATCCACCATATCTTAAAACCCAGAGATAAAATGGTAACCTGAAGACAGAGAAGCAGCAACGCAGAGGATATTACCGTCCCATCGTCCGCCAGAGCGAAGGAAGTAGAAACGAAAGAATCTCCGGAGGAAATTAAATGGCACGATGACGAATGAGAGAACCTGAGAGAGGGATTCACCTGACGCAGATGAAGACGAAGTAAAGGGAGGAATGGGAGAGAAGGAATATGGAATAAGAGTTAATTTATGGGAGCAGGATTGAGTCTGTTTCAAAGGAAACCAGCGAAGGGAGCGTAAGTTAAGAAGATGGATAGAATATGGAATGAGTTTATTTGTGTGCATGACTCAGTCTTTTTGAAAGGAAGGTAACTTTAACGAAAATATATAAATGGCAGTGATGCAGTTTCATAGTAATAACTTGCTTATGATGCATAAAATGAGCGTAATTATACACGGATCAGTGAATGTAAGAAAATTTGAGATCATCAAGTATAGAACATTTTGCCGACAATATCACCGCTGTGGCATACTTGGAAAAAACAAGCCAAATTTTAGTGGTAAATATGCAGATTTCATCGAACCGAGAAAAATAAGCGGGGAAAATCGTCGAAAAATGACAGAACAACCCAGGAAAATCCAGCTGAAATAAGAATTATGATGAAAAAAGATATCATATTCCGTTCCTGTGACGTCTTTCGATTCCATCTTCATAGCTCGCCGTAAATATCTGATGAGCGCAGTTGTGATCCATTTTTGCAAGTTTCTTCTGTTATATCTTTGGAAATGTTCAATAATTTGATTTTATTGATTTCATTTAAAAGAAGAATGATGGGACGAGGAGAAGAAGGATTTGGTAATGACTGCAAAATGAGGAACTGACAGTTGTATCAGAGTCATCATCAAGATATATCATCTTGATCTGACAGTGTTCTGTAACGAACCATTTTCATAGCTTTCTAAAACTCATTATGAGCAGACATAGCTTTCTAAAACTCACTATGAGCAGACATAGCTTTCTAAAACTCATTATGAGCAGACATAGCTTTCTGGAACTCATGATGAGCAGACATAGCTTTCTAAAACTCATTATGAGCAGACATAGCTTTCTAAAACTCATTATGAGGAGACATAACTTTCTAAAACTCATTATGAACAGACATAACTTTCAAAAACTCATTATGAGGAGATATAACTTTCAAAAACTCATTATGAGGAGATATAACTTTCTAAAACTCATTATGAGGAGACATAACTTTCTAAAACTCATGATGAGCAGACAGCTTTCTAAAACTCATTATGAGCAGACGTAGCTATCTAAAACTCATTATGAGCAGACATAGCTTTCTAAAACTCAGTATGAGCAGACATTATGCCAGGAATCTGCCAGGGAACTAATTACTGCCACTGAAATATCTAATCTTTCAGTTCTCTGCAAAGAAATCTGACAAGTTTCTTACACAAGCTATTAAGAATAGAAAGGCGAGCACAGAGCAAATCAGAAATAAGAGAAAATCTGACTAATTTTAAAAACTGTGGATGAAATAATACCTTGAAAACAGAGAAGCAGCAACGCAGAGGATATTACTGTCGCTGCGTCCGCCAGAGCGAAGGAAGTAGAAACGAAAGAATCTCCGGAGGAAATTAAATCGCACGATGATGAATGAGAGAACCTGAGAGAGGGGCACACCTGACGCAGATGAAGACGAAGTAAAGGGAGGAATGGGGGAGATGGAATGTGGAATAAGAGTTAATTTATGGCGCAGGATTGAGTCTGTTTCAAAGGAGACCAGCGAAGGGAGCATGAGTTAAGAAAAATGATAGGATATGGAATGAGTTTATTTGTGTGCATGACTGAGTCTTCTTGAAAGAAAGGCAACTATAACGACAATATAGAAACGGAAGTGATGCAGTTTCATAGTAAGAAGTTGTTTATAGCATAGAAAATTAATTTAGCTAGAAACAAAAAGGTAAATATAATGATAATTGGGATTAGCAAGTACAAAACATTTCACCAACAAAATCACTATTATGAAGTAACTGGAAAACACAGGCCAAGTTTTAATGAAGATATGCCAGTATGCAATGTTGATTTAATTAAATTAAGCAATGATAAAGAAATCTTCAGCAAAAATTAGTGTAAGTTTTCTCTGTGGTACCGAAGAAATATATAAAAAAAAACATTCGTAAATATTAAGAAATGCTGAAAAACAGGGTAACTTGCAAAGTTATGAAAGAAATTGTTAAAGTCTTTCTAGTGGATACATCATGATGCCCTTTGCAAGCCCAGGCCGTGGAAAACAAGAAAAGGAAAAAGAAAGTAAAACGGAAGGCCTTTTAATCATCCCAAAAGTGATAGACTTAGCTTTTAGAGGAACAAAGGCTTTAAGAATCAAGGAAAACGAAAGCAGGAGACCAATCCCAAGCTCAGTTGCAGTAGAGTGATAGTAGCAGCATTTCTGCAAAGAAAAACCGCGCCCCATATTTAGGTTTATCCCATGAACGTGGTGCATGTTATGTTATTCCGCCCAGTGCTTTAGAAACAATTATGCACTGTGAGGTCTGAAAGAGGTTGGGCTATGGAAATCTTCAATGAAGATGGAGAAAGGGATTCGTGGGTTTTTGGTGGGGGGGGTGGGTTGTTGCTGGAATGGAGAGAGAGAGAGAGAGAGAGAGAGAGAGAGAGAGAAAATGATTAGATTAACCTTTCTGGCTTTGATACAACGGTCGTTCCCATTTCCCAGCATAAGCCGAAAATGAGATGGTCGAATCTCCAAGCCACGAGTTTTATTTCCTTATTACCCTGATTAAGACGGGAAATTAGAAAATGAGTGAATCATCCCGGGTAATTGGAGCGTGCTACGGACTTTGTCCGAAATAATTACACGTATCGCGGAATTAGAAAACGCATTATCATTTCCTCTCCCCTTTTTCTCTTTTATTGTTTCGTGTTGTTTCTCCCGACTTGGTAAATCATTGCTGGGAACAATCGTACAATTAGTGGGTTATCTAATAACATATTTTCTTTGATATCCTTGTCGGCGTTTCCAAAAATTGCCATCTGTTGCGTCGCATGCAAATATTTTATTAATAATTTTATATGGACTAATTTGCATTCGCAAATTTGATGAAATATCAACTGCGCTCTCGCGTTTCATTATTTCATAATCATTATGTAAATACGCTATAATGAAATGTAAAGTAAATTAACTCGATATTCAAGAGTTTTATAAAAGTGTTGGAAAATTGGTATAGCAAATTCAATTAATCTAAATTTTGCTTTTGACGTTTGCTAATTCAATTTAGTTCAAGGTAAACGAACCAGAGTCTCTCTCTCTCTCTCTCTCTCTCTCTCTCTCTCTCTCTCTCTCTCTCTCTCTCTCTCTCTCTCTGCAGATGATATTCTTATGGTTATGGCTCCTGCTCTTCCAGACCTCAATTGTCATAAAGTCGATTATTGCCTAATAAAGGAAACGAACATTGCAAGAATGATTTATTTTTAGCCCGGAGTTTTCCGTTACATGAATTAAATAAATTATGGATCTCAACTCATTTGCAATAAATAGGAGTTACTTATTTCTGAGTGCATTCCTTTAGATTCTAGCTAATTAATTCAATACATTATACAATGAGGAAGTTTTTTATTACAACAGGTGCACTTCAGATAAAATTCCCTGCTTTATCCTCCTGCAAAAGTGAATGAAGCAACTATTTATGGAATAATATACACCTGTCCTCAGACTTAATCAGTACCTCATCAGCGGTCACTATATAGCCAATCACTGGCGTGCAATGGGGGCTTAACTGCAAAGAGCGGTGGATTTTGCTATAGTACGTATACAGAGAGCGCCATATTCTTTTCCTTTCTTTATTTTATTACACTTTCATACTAAGACTTCAGCTACACGGTCGTCCTAACATTCTTTACATCTCCTGTTTTATTATTATTATTATTATTATTATTATTATTATTATTATTATTATTATTATTATTATTATTATTATTATTATTATTATTATTATTCCTAGACATCAGTCCTCTTAAAACCTCAGAATTATCCACAATCTGAACATTAATCATTTCCTATCTCTTCTATATGACCAAACCTCCAAAGCCTCATTTTCATCTTTCCCGTTTTTCTTTATAGTCTAAAGACGCCACTAGGTCAGCGATTCTCACTCTCCCAGGCTTTCTTTCTTTGTTTCTTTATTATTGTAAAGTCTGTTCAGCTCGTCAGAATCATTTCCTTTCGCTAAAGTTACCTTAATTCTACAAAGAAACAAGTATAAAATGATCCGAAGTTTCTTCGGCGCAGTCGAGTTTTCTGTACAGCCACTACAGCGTATATTCAAGGCCACCGAAAATAGACCTATCTTTCCGTGGTCTCGGCATAATGCTGCTGACTATGAACAGTGGCCCATGAAACTTTAACCACGGCCCGGTGGTGGCCTATCCTATATCGTTGCCAGAAGCACGAGTATGGCTAAATTTAACCTTAAATAAAATAAAAATTACTGAGGCTAGAGGGCTGCATTTTGGTATGAATGATGATTGGAGGGTGGATGATCAACATACCAATTTGCAGCCCTCTAGCCTCAGTAGTTTTTAAGGTCGGAGGGCTGACAGGAAAAAGTGCGGACGGACAGAGAAAGCCGGCACAATAGTTTTCTTTTACAGAAAACTGAAACTGACTGCAATCCTTCACTCCTGCCAACCTTAACCTCCAGAGTCCTCCAGTAGATGTCTCTCACACCAATGTTTTTCTTATTATTCTTCTTTGTTCGGTAATTTAACGCAGCGGGGGACGTTCCATCTTTAGTAATTACTAAAATGAACTAATCTAGTTGTCCGCGAATGAAGAGCATCAAAGGTCAAAAAATAAAAGAAAGGTTAAATACCCTCAGCCTTACCTGATCTATCTAAGCCAAAGTGGCTTCCCCGAAATCATTTCTCTAGAAAATAGTAGGTTATTAATGAACGTTTTAATTAAACGGACCCCCATACTCCAAGGGGTCTCCTTGGAAGCCCTAATTTTCTGCGGAAGTGAGCATCATAGTTTTAAAAATGATAGGATCATAATTCGCCGACATTTTCATTCATACGACCCCTCCCCCCGCCCTCCCCCACCAAGAAAAAAAAATTCTCGAAAAATGTTTTCACTTTGTGGCCTCGAGAGCAAAAGAGAGAAAAGTCCAATTTCTTGATGGCCTGGTATATTGTCGTAATTAGTATTTGTTTTCAGTTCCCGGTAAACTGCAACCCGGTTCTTTAGGGCTTAACTGGAAAATTATCTTCCCCCTCGTCCCTCTGCGGAGCAAACGTAATCCCTTGATAATAATGGTTAATTCCGGGGAATTAATCATGCCTTCTAGTTATTCCCGGGTTCCTCTGCCCTCCCCACTTTGCAAAGGACGATCTTTTACTGAGTTTTTTTTTTTTTTTTGCGTATCTTTTCTGGGGTTCTTTTTCAAGGCTGGAGCTTGATAGCAAGGTCAACTATACACAGACACCCACACACTTACAGTAATAATAATAATAATAATAATAATAATAATAATAATAATAATAATAATAGTAGTAGTAGTAGTAGTAGTAGTAGTAGTAGTAGAAGTAGTAGTAGTAGTAGTAGTAGTAGTAGTAGTAATAATAATAACAATAATAATAATGATATATTACGCACATAAACGAAGACTAAAATCCTTGGTACTTGTATTTTTATGACAAAATCTGTTAAAAGGTTTGGAGATCTTACTGCTCTATTATTTTCATGATAGATGGACGGATTACGAACGTCTTCTCCTGATTTTAATAGTCAGTGAATATAATTGCTGTGAGTTTTGTTCTTGAATAATAATAATAATAATAATAATAATAATAATAATAATAATAATAATAATAATAATAATAATAATAATAATAATAATTAATATTATTATTATTTTTACTATCATTAATAATAATAATAATAATAATAATAATAATAATAATAATAATAATAATAATAAAAGATAAAATAGCCTCAAAGTCTTACAAGTCAAATGTTTTCAACCTCGACATATTAACACTGGTCAACGATGACCCATGAATCGGGATTTGTTACCTCATAAAGTACACATATTACTGACTGAGGAATGCCATAGGATATCAGTGGTTTGCAGGAGAGAGAGAGAGAGAGAGAGAGAGAGAGAGAGAGAGAGAGAGAGAGAGAGAGAGAGAGTTGGGGTTGTTCTGGATGGGGAGGGGTGGGGTAACTTTACTATAAACGTTACTACAGGATATCAAACCTGAAATTCAGATAAACAGAAAGGAAAATCCTTCGATCCTGTAGCGCCCATATATTGCAGGACACACTCGAAAAACCAGCAGACTGAATATGCCTTTATTCAAGAATAATTAACAACAAGCTACAGAAACATACAAAGAATAAGTAACGAAAATAAATCTGTAAACAAAGAATGGTTTCGGCAGTTGAAGGAACAAGTACTTAATTCCTAAAAAAAAAAAAGGGGGAAGGTTTCCAGTTACGGGAGAATAAAACGTGGAAATAAATTCCTCACTCCCACCAAAATGAATCCAGATGCCACACAGCCAACGATGGATGACCGGAATCCACATAATAATAAAAGGCGACCTCTGATTTCGGATAATGAGCCAGAAAATTGATTGATGGTTTAAGCTGGCACAGCGATATGGGACGCATCATTAGTTGCGTTTTTAATAAAGTTGCCTGTGATGTAACGTCGGAAAAAATAGCAGGTTGGTCAGGATTTTTAAGAGAGAAATTGATGGTTATATAGCGTAGCAGCGTTTGATTTTGGGTGTATAAACAACAGATTGATTTTAACCTTCTTATTTGAGTTAGTGGGCTCAGTGGTTTTTTTTTTTATTTGACGGCAGAAATCCAAAAAACAAAAAGTCCCTTTGTTACTCTCTATATCCATCATTTTGTTAGTACTTTCCACTAATTTCTATTGTAATTCGAAGTTACCTCTGTTGAGTCGTGCAACAACAATTTTTTTTTATTTTTCCTAATTGCATCGCGCACAAATATATTCTGTTTTTATGCTCATTTTTCAAATGCTCTTATGAATTCCTAAATGACTGAATTATGCAAATTCAAACTTTTAACTCATCGTATCTGTACATGTGTAGATTGAAGCTTTTAAATAAGTTAATCATATATCACGGAATAAGGTTTTCTTCATTCGCATACATTGAGCGACTGGACCAGCCGAAATAATACACTGACGAACGTTCAAAAGACACTCTTTTGTAAATATTTTTGAAATTCAGTTTGTGATGGAGATATCCCAATAATTACAATACATTTCCAAAAGGCCGTGTGGAGTCTTAAGCCGTGACATTTGACTTATTCAAATTTGCATCCCTGATTAGTGGCAGTTTTCGGAAACCTGGTTTGACCTAAATACTTCAGACTACTTTTGATTGATATTGTATAAAATCTTACCATAGGCATTCCTATAACTGGCGTATATATATTTACTTACCAGGTGAAATGAGGGACTGTAAGACAACGTTGCCATATTCACTCATATTTCTACTGAAAGTTACTTATCCGATGTAATTGATGTAATTAGATGGTGAAATGGGGGACCTCCACTGAATTCATCACATGTTTTTTTTTACACTGACCTATTAAGGAGGTACATAATTAGCACTTGTTATACTGATATTAGTCTAAATATTCTGGATTTCTGATTTTTATGCCATGTTTACGCAGCTCTGTTTGCGTACACTAATGAGTTTGTAAAGGGCCTGAGATTTGCTCAAATAT
Organism: Macrobrachium rosenbergii; assembly: GCF_040412425.1. Lineage (NCBI taxonomy): Eukaryota > Metazoa > Arthropoda > Malacostraca > Decapoda > Palaemonidae > Macrobrachium > Macrobrachium rosenbergii. The sequence continues at coordinate 50,005,774 of NC_089754.1, forward strand.
GACATACCTTGGTTACCTTTCATCTTACTTTGCATTACATCTCTCTCTCTCTCTCTCTCTCTCTCTCTCTCTCTCTCTCTCTCTCTCTCTCTCTCTCTCTCTCTCTCTCTTCCCCCTGAAAAAAAAAATTGATTTAATTCCTGGTAATCCACGTTGCTTAGCTTATTTTGCCAAAAAAAAAATAAATAAAAAAAAAAATTTCGGAACACATTAAGCAGCTGAGGTTTCTTTTATTCAGCGAGTTTACCCTCTTCCCATGAAAGTTATGAAGAGATTAAACAAAACCCCTGCAAATACTTCATCCTCTAATGCTTCGAGAGAACTTGCTCGCATCCTCTTGCATACGGTATGAGGCTTCGAAAACGTCGGCGCGGAATCCGCGGCTGTGTTCCGTGCGGAAAAGAATTTGAGTTTTCCCAAAGGAGGTCTCGATGATTTTTGACAACGGGGATGCTATCACTAAATAACGATGTCACTTAATTATTAATAATACGAAATTATTAGGTAATGATAGTAATACTGAATAATCAATAATGGTAGGCTATTTCTATAAAGATTTGTTGTAAATAACTGAGCTTATCTAGTTATTTATTCAATATAATTACTTTTTCCTTTTGTAAAATTATTAGAACAAAATACCTACGAACATAATAGTTCTCCAAAGTTTTTATTATTATTATTATTATTATTATTATTATTATTATTATTATTATTATTATTATTATTAATTATCATTTCGCACAATAACTGACACAACCGTATTGGGGCATTTGTATACAAAAATATAACTAATTTCTTATAAATAATTATCTTTCAAAGAATAAAGAGGGTCACGTAAATTTTAAACTCTAAATGATTTCGTTCACTCACACCTCGATATATCCCAGGATTATTATATATATTCCAATCGCTGGAATTGGTAATTAGCACGAAATTGGCAATATATATGAAAATTGAATCGGCAGATCAGTGCAGCAATTACGTTTTACAAAATCAATACAGGAGGAGTAACATCTTATTGCTAGCATAGAACTATACGTGTTTACGTTTAGATGTTAATATTTTAAAGTAATCTTACTATGCTGGGGTTTAGATCCCGTCCATGACTAGTTAACACTTGAAATATGTCGGTAGGTTTTGTTGTTATTTGAAGGCTTATTTATTCAGTTATTTATTTATTTATATACTTATTTATTTATTTATTTTGCTACAGATAAACGTTTAAATCATAAACTCATCCCTACCCTTTTATCCGGCCATAGTACTCCAAACATTTCTCTGACGTTATACCGGCGCGTCTAGCAAACAAAACATTGCCGCTAAGCGCTTTTTTTTTTTTCATTTCATTTATTCGGAACAATCAAAAACAAAGGGACGGGAATTATTAGCATCGCATCTGTGAATATTCAGTAAGAGCAAGTAGGCTTTGTCTGGTCTCGCCGATGCCATTCCATTTGCATATATATTATTTTGGACCTTTTTTGCTATGTTAATGAATGCGGTCTAATTGCAATGACGCCTGTTACAGTATGTGCCTTCTATTTTATTTCTCATTAGAGCTCGCTTCTTTTTTTTTTTTTTGAAACAGGAAAAGGAAGACATATTTATCCTTATATCAAGGATCCGGCCATTTTTTTTTAATGGAATGATAGCACAAAGAGTTGCAGATGAAAAATTAAAATACTATTTTTCCATCCGGGGTCTCTTGATATATACAATATCCTTGATACGCTAAAAGCCTTTATTATCATAATTAAACTCAACCCATTCCTATGGATTCTTATATAAGAATCCATCATAAGATTAAGTTGTGTCGGCATCCTAACGGATCGGAAGTCTTGCGCATGAAATCAGAGATGAACACACAAGAAAAATAGGATTATGTTAAAAATCAGTTAATTAATAGATCACCCAGTAATGTCATGTATGTATGCATACACAATAGCTAAGAACTGAAAAGAAATTAGGATAGGAGTTTGTGGTATTTCGTTCGGCTCAACACCTGCTTTTATAACTGTACTGGTTATCAGTACTGATTATTAGTAGAGACCTTAGTATAGCATTTGTTTTTCTTTTGGAGGTGGGTGGCAACATAACTCGGAGACATGAATGTGATATATTTGGTACATTCTTTCTGTCTGTTTGTCTGTCTGTCACACGTACGCATACATAAATGCACATGACATGGCCCAAAATGCAATCTGTCTTGAATGAATAACTTCATCAAGGAATAAATTCATTATTCTTGCTACCTTTTTCCCCCAGTACCTTTACTGAAACTTCCCTCGTGGTTTTGAAATGCATCCTTTCTCGTTAAAATTTGTAACAGGCAAAGTTTGTCTAGAGTCTTGTCCCAAAAAAAGAACGTGCATTCAAAATAAAATAACATAAATTCATACTTTCTCTTTTGTTTATCACACAAGAAATAATGTCTCCAACATTGAAGCTAATGGGAAGCTGAGCAGCACTGAGTTTGGTCAGTAGTTGTCTTGGTAACCACAAGTTGGTCAGTAGTTGTCTTGGTAACCACAAGTTGGTCAGTAGTTGTCTTGGTAACCACAAGTTGGTCAGTAGTTGTCTTGGTAACCACAAGTTGGTCAGTAGTTGTCTTGGTAACCATAAGTGAACGCCAGACGCGTAATCTTCCATGACTCTCTGTTGAGACGTAGTTGGGGCTTGCAAGCTCAATTGACAATCAGTATTTGGGAACTTGCAGCAAAGCTTAGGAGTCTGTAACAATCAGTATGTGGGAACTTGCATCAGAGCTTAGGGGTCAGTAACAATCAGTATTTGGGAACCTGCACCAGAGCTTAGGAGTCTGTAACAATCAGTATTTGGGAACTTGCATCAGAGCTTAGGAGTCTGTAACAATCAGTATGTGGGAACTTGCATCAAAGTTTAGGAGTCTGTAACAATCAGTATTTGGGAACTTGCATCAAAGCTTAGGAGTCTGTAACAATCAGTATTTGGGAACTTGCATCAGAGCTTAGGAGTCTGTAACAATCAGTATTTGGGAACTTGCATCAAAGCTTAGGAGTCTGTAACAATCAGTATGTGGGAACTTGCATCAAATCATAGAAGTCTGTAACTTGCATCAAAGCTTAGAAGTCTGTAACAATCAGTATTTGGGAACTTGCATCAAAGCTTAGGAGTCTGCAACAATCAGTATTTGGGAACTTGCATCAAATCTTAGAAGTCTGTAACTTGCATCAAAGCGTAGAAGTCTGTAACAATCAGTATTTGGGAACTTGCATCAGAGCTTAGGAGTCTGTAACAATCAGTATTTGGGAACTTGCATCAAAGCTTAGGGGTCTGATGAAAAAGGCTGTGTAACAATAAAGACAGAGAATCCAAAACCAGCGGCGTTTTAGATTACTTGGATGATGTGTCCAAAATAAATCGGTTATGACGATGTATCAATATTTTCAGAACCCGAGGTTCTCTCCTCATTTACCTATTTTCCCAATACCAGGATAAACAAAGGTCCTTTTACCCCTTCATGAAATAGTGAGAAAAGAATAAGGATTCGATATCCTTCTTCCTCAGAAAACTTCCACAGAAAAGAAGTTGCAGCCCTCATCGTCGCTGTAAAGAGGATTAAGTTACAGTCTGTTAAAGCAAATTTTTTTTTTTTTTTGTATTCTGGGATTTCCTTTGTTCTAACGCTGAGTTGCACGGCTGCAATATGATAAAGCGTACTAAGCGGAGACAGTCCTGGCAAATATTGGTGTCTCACACATTTTTATTATTGAAAAGTAACAATTGACAAGGGAACGGGGCTCGCAATAACTCCAGTAATTAAAATCTCCTTGACTCGCTACCGAAGTGCATAAACATAAAAGACATTCGAGGGTTATTAGTCGAATGAATACGATATTTAATAGCATGAATATCGGCAACAATTTCGCGAGGAGGACGGCAGGAAAATATTTAAAGCCATCTGCATTGACAATATTGCAATATGCGTTTATATCTCTTATGAGACTCTCTCTCTCTCTCTCTCTCTCTCTCTCTCTCTCTCTCTCTCTCTCTCTCTCTCTCTCTCTCATACGGAGGGAATTTGCACAAAGGACTTACTTCTCCCTCAATATGGAACCAGCAGCAGGAGATTAACTGTAATGGAAAAGCAATGTAGCAATATCCGCTATATGATATTGTCATTCTAGGATTAATGAATTTAGCAGCTGCAGATCTGAGAATGCGAGAGAATACGTATATCTCTCTCTCTCTCTCTCTCTCTCTCTCTCTCTCTCTCTCTCTCTCTCTCTCTCTCTCTCTCGTTCTTATCGTATGCACAGACACAGAAAAAGACACAAAGTTACACATGCATGTATATGTATATATATATAATATATATATATATATATATATATATATATATATATATATATAGATGGATAGATAGATAGATAGACAGATAGATAGTTAGATAGATAGTTAGACAGACAGACATATAGATAGATAGACAGATAGAAATATATTTGTATCTTTGTCAGGGCATTTGTCATTATAAATGACTGTGATTACAAGCATCCTTTTCTAACCTGTGAAGCATAAATATAAAAAAAGTGAAAAATTTCGACTGTCGAACCAGTGGAAAAGCTGGAGACTCAGAGATGCATTATTAATCATCTCTTTTGACACAGCACCGAACTGATATTGAGGTGAAAAGTGACTGACCGGTTATCAAACTTTGATGAACTTATCAAAACTCCAATCACTCCCACACGCTGCTCTGTCGTTGAGTCGCGTTTTAACTTCTGAAATAGATGATAAAAGGGGGTCGTATGCTTGATATATATTTATTTAAGTCAGTTTGTTTATTTGTTACTTAGTATTTGGGTGTAATTTTTAAAAATCTTTGATGCCAGTCATTTTCATGCATTGAGTAATTCTAGCGTGTAAACGCTTGCTAAGTTAAGTTCCATTTTAATTTTCTAGCTAGCATGAATAAACTCTAGATCTAGGCAGATACTAGAATATTTTGCTGCAGACATTTATCACTTGGTTTTGAGGTTCTTCGTTTCATAAGGATCATAACTCACGCTGAAATGAAAAAGATTCCTAGTTTCAGACGAAATTCTTATTATACTAGGTATAAAAATTCTTGTATAAGCTTTTAAAGAAATTAAATTATTAAAGTATTCACTCGTCATCGTCAAAACTGAATATTTATGATCTTGGTTTTAAAAGAGGGTGCTGAATTACTTTGAGGTTCCGTATGTTAAGACATTCGTTCTTTATTCGATTGACCTTTATGTACGTTCCAGTAGATTTATTTTCTAGATATACATTTTCTTCACACGAGGTATAACTTTTCGCATATGATCATCCTATTTTGCGGTGACGTACTGTAATATAATAATATTAAATCATCATCATCATCATCATCATACCAAAATGAAAAAAAAATACAGAAAATTTTCAGAGAATTCTATTTTCACGAGAAAAACCGAATCGCGTATTCCATATGAATCTTTTCCAAGCAACATATAGAATGCTAAATGATGCCTGGATGTTCAGCGGAAGGATCTGCTACTGAAGTATTTGCAAAGGCTTTGTTTAATCTCTTCATAACCTCCATGAAAGAGGGTAAACTTGTTGAGAAAAATTGCCTTGGGTTCGTATTATGTTCTTAAATCTTTTTTTGGGGGTGGGGACTAAAAAAAAGATTCATGGTTTATCTAGTAGAAGACACAGAGAGAGAGAGAGAGAGAGAGAGAGAGAGAGAGAGAGAGAGAGAGAAGTTAGCGGATGTTATTCCTTTTGAATTTGAGAGAGAGAAGTTAGCGGATATTATTCCTGTTGAGAGAGAGAGAGAGAGAGAGAGAGAGAGAGAGAGAGAGAGAGATGAGAGGGAGAGAGAGAAGTTAGCAGATATTATTCATTTTGATTTTGAGAGAGAGAGAGAGAGAGAGAGAGAGAGAGAGAGAGAGAGAGAGAAATTAGCGGATATTATTCCTTTTGAGAGAGAGGGAGAGAGAGAGAGAGAGAATATATGCGGATATTATTCCTTTTGATTTTGCCACAGACAGACAGGTACAAAGAGAAATGAAGGCGTAGGATAGGATAGGCAAACATAGGGAGAAGTGAAGCGATACACAATTTTCTTTATTCAAAAAATTGAGACACGTGCAGAAAATGCACGACAGAGAAACTGCATCTCTTTTTGAGTGTATGGAATAAATTAGGAAAACCTTAAAAGTTAGGTTTTTTTTTTTTTGCTCTTTATTATGGAGTATTTCCCAAGGATATGAGTAGAATATACCACAATTCCAAACTGTTAATTATGGTTATATATGAGCTTGAAGACGTTATCAGATAAAATACTTTCCGAGTTGATAAGTAATTGATCGTGCCATGTATTCTTGCAAAAGACCAGTGAGACGCCCACCCCAAAAACTTTATCCAGCCCAGGCCAGAACATAAAACTAGAGGAACAGAGCGGGCTCTATTCAAATGTACAAAAAAGAAAAATATATCGTAGTCTCTTTATTCAAAATTGATATTGAACTTCATAAGATGTTTTTGTACGCGAATATATTGGGTAATGCATGTACCCTTGGGCTGTTTGAGCAAATAAAATCCACCTTAACAAAACAAAGATGACGCCTAAATCTCCATTGGAATCTTCTGTTTGTACCAGTAGAAACTGAAATGGTAATTGCACCAAATATATCTCGATTTTTGTTATTTACATTTTAGATAACAGCTGTCATGTTATTTTACTTGATAGATAATATTAAGATAAGATAAAATATAATCCAATTTATAACAGTGAAAGTGTTATGTCAGTTACATAAACCATCCCTATGCTTGATATTTTTTTTTCCACCATGCAAATGCACTTCATATTATCTCCCTTTTCATTCACTAAACTTTTATTTCCTTATCCTCCTACTTGCTATTTAATTCAGTCTATCTTCCCATATATATATATATATATATATATATATATATATATATATATATATATATATATATATATATATATATATATATATATGTATATATATATATATAATATATATATATGTGTGTTTATGTATATGTACACATGTATAATATAATTTGTGTAAATACTGTATATATAAATATATTAAAGATGTGTGTGTGTGTGTGTGTGTCAAGAGAGAGAGAGAAAGAGAAAGAGAGAGAGAGGTCACCGCTCACAAATTCCTACAAATAACTCTCCGTAATGATGAATATGCATCAAGCGTAACAGAAAGATCCCATACCACTGTTTGATAATCCGCAATTCAGGAATTCCCCATTTATATGCTAAATACCAGCCTACAGGATATATCTCATTAAAATAAAACATTTGTCAACAACATATACCGCTTAAATCTAATATATATACAGCAGGTTTCGTTTAACATTGTTTACCCGATCATTTTATCCTGAAACTATATATATATATATCAGAGTTTCCAAATAAAATAATGGAGAATTTTTCCATATTAAAGGTGCATTTAATCTTATTCCATATATTAGTGTTATGGCTGTTAATGTAATTTCTCCTGCCCCCTCCCAACAACCCAAAAAAATTATGCATTAAATAATTACTTCATTTCGAAGTGAATCTTTACCAATGTATTCCAAGATAACATTATATATATATATATATATATATATATATATATATATATATATATATATATATAAACATACATACATATATCTATAAATATATTATGTGTATATATATGTATGAAAATATATTATATATATATATATATATATATATATATATATATATATATATATATATATATATATATATATATATATATATATATATATATATATATATATATAAATTTGTCAAGCATGGGAAACATTAAAGAAAAATGAGAAATTGGATCCCATTTTTATCAGCTCCTTATGTTATCTTCATATTCAGCACAACCTTGTTTGTATTGTTACTTTGTATAATATATAAAAAAAAACATATCAAATTGCAGCCCTCTAGCCTCAGTAGTTTTAATATAAAAAAAAAACATATCAAATTGCAGCCCTCTAGCCTCAGTAGTTTTTATTTTATTTAAGGTTAAAGTTAGCCATAATCGCGGGTATGGCAATGATATAGGCCAGGCCACCACCGGACCGGGTCATGGTTAGAGTTTCATGGGCCGCGGCTCATACAGCATTATACCGAGACCACCGAAAGATAGATCTTTTTTCGGTGGCCTTGATTATACAGTATACAGAAAACTCGATTGTGCCGATGAAACCGGCGAATTTTTTACTTGTCGAGGGTTGTTCAGAGTTCTGGCATATGACCTCGAAACCATTAATTGCAAAGTTACCAATATTCTAAACCTGACCTTGACCTTGACTATATATTGTGCCGAACGATTTTCTGCGGCCTTTTTCCTGGAAAAAAGGAGAGCCTCTTACATGCCAGAAAATACGGCTTACGTAATTAGTGGTAAATATGTATAATTACCAATTTGGCTGTTGAAAGGGGGATGATTACTAGCAAATTGATTATATTTACCGGTAATTACATGTTATGAACGAAGCCTTTATGGCAAGAGTAATAATCAGAGTCGGTAGGAAAATATCAGTGCAGCATTATTGCACAGAAAAAAACCTTTATTGAAAGCGTTTATATTTTTAAGTATCTTTTATTGTGTAGTGGTTGGGTTTACTGTGCGCAAAATTCACAATTGATTTCTTGCGGGGACCGATTAAATAACCGTGGATTCGTAGTATTAAATAGCAAACTCTTATCAGCACAAGAAAAGCTACTCGTGTTAAGGAAGATGCCTTTGCACATTTTACATTTCTTTTTACTGAAAAGAAGCAATTGCAAATGGAATTGCATTGATTTCTTTTACGCATATATTTAGTAAATATGAAACCGGTGACTTTTTGGTGCGTTTCCTTAAATCACAACACTAAGCAAATTTAGAACCTTTTCGGAAAAAAATAATTACGGGAAAATGTCATAAGATAACCAAAAACGAAAAAGAATTATCTCATGTACCGAGCTCGTTGTCGATTATACCTAGCTAGTGGAAAAATATGAAGCATGATTATATTAATAAGATTTTTTTATGAAAAAAAAGCACAGGAAGTAAAATCAAATTTATTTCTAGGAAGAACAAGTATATATCTAATTATGGAAAAATAAAATAATTCCAAAGGTTTCAACAATCACTCGGGATGGAAGATTATCTATATAAAATATAGAAATATCACTCTGTAAAGGGTAGGTACATACACACTATACTAGATCTTCTGTAAGGTGTTGAGAAAACGGAGATATACACTTCATAATCAGTAAGAAATGTCTTTGTTTCGATCATGTAGAAAATGAACAAAATCGATTAAGCAGAAACAGCATGAATTTTAAAACGGTTAAATACCTGCATATAAAATAATTTTGTCAGAATCTCAGACAGAAATCGTAAAGGACGCGAGAGTTATCCTGGCTCGTTGAAAAGGAATTTCGCCCAGGAATGTATACTTTGCAGGGATGAGTCCTGACCTCGTTCGTTTCGTACTCTGGGTCAGAGAGAGAGAGAGAGAGAGAGAGAGAGAGAGAGAGAGAGAGAGAGAGAGAGAGAGAGAGAGGGACAATCACTTGTATATAAATTTATTCCTTGTATAAAATAGAAAGTGACAGTTTATCAGCTCTTGAAATATAATGATACGTTAAAAGTCGTCTATAAATATGGTTTATTCCTATTTCATTTAAAACAGATAGATAGATAGATAGATAGATAGATAGATAGATAGATAGACAGATAGATAGATAGATAGATAAATAAAGATGTTCTTTCAACACATAAAGCTGTTATACTTTTGAACATGACTACATATATTTTTATATAAAAATTATGAGGCTAACATACCCGCAATGACAAGTATGTACGTACATGCTCATGCACAATAAATCATAAAATTAATGTGTATTGTATATCACCAATATAACCAAATTGATTCCATTCAAATAAAACAATTCAATACTCACTTGGATGTAAATTGCATCGGCATAATTTGATTTACTTTATCATCTCCATTATAGATGCATTGCCAATAGAGTAAACTAAGGTAATGTGACGGAGAAAGGGTTGAAAATAGAGAGAGAGAGAGAGAGAGAGAGAGAGAGAGAGAGAGAGAGAGAGAGAGAGAGAGAGATAAACGGAATGACAACGAGGAACAGAGACGAAATCCCCTCAGCGTAAACAACGCATTGTCCGACCCCAAAATTCCAGTACAGAATTCGGGGAGAGGGGGAAAAACAGCGAAGAAGACCTTTGGCCCAAACCGAATAACTCCGGAGGCAAATTCACTCTAACGAAGCAAATTTCCCCAAGACCCCGTTCACCCCCCCCAACCCACCCACCCCCCGCGACCTCCCTCCGCCTCTTCTTCACCATCCAGAGAATAGACTTCATGCTCTTTCCCCCCTTTTTATAACCTTTTTGACCTCGGGAAATCTTTTCGGTGGGTTCTCCTCCTTCAAAGCGGTTCCTCAAAGGATTTGCCGAAAGGACTCCTGGAGGAAAACGTTTCTTGCTTTTATTCGCGTTTCTCCTGGAAGCAATTATCCTCTGTTTGTTAATGGCGCTTCGTTGTTCGGGAGAAGTTTCCTAGGAAACCGAGGCTCGCCGTGAACTGGGGATATACCAGCACTTCAAGGGACATTTATTAGAATTTCCCTTGTCAACTTAATATGTCGGCTGTCAGTAAGGGTTGTCTCACTCGCTCTGAAAGTTTCAATGCTCTGCTTTGAATGCAACACCTAGTCATGTAAATAAAGTTATGTATGTTATTCTTTTAATCTAGGATCACAATATCTTTTTTTGCTATACCCAGGAAACTTGTAAATTCGTTGATGAATTAAAAATCTATGTGGCATCTGAATCCAAAATTATGGTGTCAGTTTCGTTTAATCTTTATTATTTTCGTGAGGGCGGTACTTTTAGGTCTCCTTTCCAGAAAGAGAGAATCATGTCTAAACTCATTCGACACGAATTAAAAGAGAAAGAGGCAGTAATAATAAAATGGCACGATTTCACATTTATATTCAGAGGTAATAATAATAAGCTTTCTTTAGGTAACTCCTTTAGGCTAGTGTGTGTTTCTTGCAGTTAACAAGCTTTGAAATTTTCAATCGTTTCCATTTCCCCTATTCCGTACGTGGAATCTTTCTGATAGGAGTTACATACATTGGTTCCTTAAGGAATGTTATATCCTTCGGCCTTTTTCGTGAAAAACAACCTGTATATATATTTTGGTAGGAAGACAAATTTCCATGATTGCTGTTGCCACTGACCAGACATGTTTTTCTTTGTACGTTGGGCTTCTCATTGTGGCATTTTCTTTAAATAAAATGCAGCGTGGCATTCTCCAAATACAGTACAATACAGTCCTTGTAACCAGAAGATGACTGAAAATGAAACAGCACAAAAATAATCTCCCGTTTTACTAAAAGCAAAACCAACAAACCTTTTGGAGACTCTGTGACTATGTGAAAGAGACTCTTTCAACAGTCACAAATATTTTCATGCTAAGATTTTAGAGCTTAAATATTTAGAGAAAGGGAAGAAAATGAGGCTCCATTTTGAGGTTCCATTTTGACAAAACGTTTCTGGGGATATTGTAGCTGAAAAAAAAGGTCCTTGTAGCGTTTAGTTTAGAGCAATGGCTCTCTTTCCCTGTCGCAAAATTCAGGAGTGGAATTTTTGGTAAAAAGATGCAAGGGGAAAATTTATGTACATTCCGCTTCCATTTCTGTCTAACGTATTTCTGTCCTGTTAAGAAATTCACACCGTTTAAAGAAAATAAAACTCTTATGTTCATGAGAAACAACTTGGCTTTTCGTATTTGGTTAATTATTGGTATAATTTTAATTTGGAAACCTCTTCGTATTACAAAAACGGATAATTCCCTTTTTCACGACTTGGAAAATTTGACATTCAACTGCGATGAAAGACTAAATTCTTGTCAACGTCACTTCTTTAGTTTTCAGTAATAACATTTTCGCATACAGGCTGTATACGTGAGATATTTACACGATTTATTTATAAAATACCTCATTACAACGCCTTTACTTTCACTATTTACTTTATTGTTACTATTATTATTATTATTATTATTATTATTATTATTATTATTATTATTATTATTATTATTATTATTATTATGTATGTGTGTGTATATGTGTGTGGCCGTGAAGCAAGAGACAGAGAGAGAGAGAGAGAGAGAGAGAGAAACTTACATTGAGGTTATCGAACAGCTCTTGATCCCTAAGATAACGAGATGGAAGAAAGAAAACCTTGGATTGAGTGACAAGGAGCGAGAGCTTCTTAGTAGACCAAAGGCAACAAATTCCTCTGTCGTGACAAGCAGCATCTCTCAGAGGCAGCAAAGGAAATCGCTACTAAAAATAAGGTTTTTGGAAGCTTAAGATGTCTAAGAACAACTTATTAAAATGGAAAACGACGGATAACTTTCTAGTGAAATCTGCAAACATCATTATTTTTGGATTTTGAAAGTTATTGGCATTTACCACATAATACCTCTTTTGAAAATGACCGAACGCGTTCTTTTAACAAGTTCCAGGAGTAAGTTAAAAAAAGTTAATTTGCAATTTTTATTCTGTTTATGTTAACAGATTCTGATATTCATAGTAAGAGAGTTCATGCGAGTTTCAATACCACGTAAGGAGAAACTATTCCGACAAACTGTTTCAGAAATCCTCTTTTAAAAGCAGTTAAAGGCTATTATATTTTGCCAAGTTTCTTAAATATACCATTATGAAATATATAAGTACTATCTTTTGTGGCAGTTAATAGCCAATGAGAAAACTCCTCGCGTTTTGCCATCTCTATATTTTCCACAAGCTAAGAATAGCGATATCATTAGCAAACGCCGGGTAATTGCCTCCGTCATGAAGAGAAAATACGCGATATTTGCGGAAGATCTTACACCAAATCCTTTGAAGGAGAATCTGTCATCAGGTTACAAAGACTTCCTCCGGGAAAGATACTTGAGGTCAAAAGGCTATAAAGGGAAGGAGAGAAAGTAAAGTCTATTTTTGGGGAGAGGGAGAGGCTATATGCAGAAGGAGGAAGAAGCGTCCTGGAGAGATTAATTCTGCTTTGTAATGATCACTTATTCAAAAGGTTCTCCTCAAAGCTGCGCTCTGCAAAAAGTTCTCGCAGGATTTTAATATCAAAGAGCGTATTGTTTACACAAGGGGTATTTCTTCTCTCTCTCTCTCTCTCTCTCTCTCTCTCTCTCTCTCTCTCTCTCTCTCTCTCTCTCTCTCTCTCCCAAGTTGCTAATTCAGAACTTGCTCCAACCCGCTCGCAAAATTTAATATGGCCGTGTTTACAGTGCTAAATCTTGTCTGTTATTTCAGTTTTAAATAAATAAACTTTTTCCCTATGAAATTACATAAAAAGAAAAATCGCATAAAAATATTATAAAATGGCAGTTTTTTCTTCCTTGAAAGCAAGAATTGTACTAGTTAGAGAATTAAATGATGAGGAATTAGTAAAAGTTTGTGTAACTTTAAACTTTTTATCTGTTAGAGCTGAGATTTCTGGTCTTTTAAAAGAAATTGATTTTTCATTATAAGGTCAAATCATATGGAGTGAGCGTTGACCTAATTACCTACGAACTTTATAGACTGTATAATCATAATCAAACAGATTTAAAAACAAGAAGGATAGCTTAAGGTAGTTAACCGGTACGAGGAGTTATAATTACTGAGAGAGAGAGAGAATTCTTACAAGCCAAACAGTTTAAACTACATTTTCTTGGAGGGCAAAACATGTGCCGTGAAGTGAAAAGAACGTAATAATATTTGTGTTATCCGCTTTGAAATGATCCATGAACTATTTTGTCGCCCGGCCCAACACCCCTCCATTAAAAAAAAAAAAATCATGAACTTAATATTTTTTAACCCGTATAGTAGGTACTTATATGGCAGCATTACGTACGTGAAACTTTCAGCATGCAGTATTTTTTTTTTATTTTATCATTCATCTTTTTTTATATACTGGTTTTCAAGATTTTCAAGTCTGTAACTAAACGTTTAGTAAAAAGAAGAGACTAATTTGGCTTCAAATGGTGTTTCCTGGTCATAAGTTTGACCTACTGTCCTTCATCTATTATGAGGGGAGAGAGAGGATTGTTGGGGGGTTGGGGGGGGAGAATAGACCCTGGAGGAACGGGAGGGGGGATAGCCAGGTAAGAGAGAGAGAGAATACTGGGGAGAGAGAGGGGGTTAGAGCCGGGAGGAACGGGATAGCAGGTAAGAGAGAGAGAGAGAGAATGAATATTGGGGGGAGAGAGAGGGGGGATAGTTAGACCCGGCAGGAACGGGGGTGTGGGGATATCCAGGGAAGAGAGAGACACACAGACAGACATAGACAAAGAAACAGAGAATATTCACAAATTACCAAAGATAAAACTGTCCTTAACGTCTGGACCTTACAATCGTTAAATGGCTAATACGTGATATTCTGCACAGCAGTTTGTTATTTAATTTCCCCCTTAATTTGATTTATAAAGGTTCGCTTCCTTCAAACTTCAAGCTCTTCTTCTGGTCCTCAAACGGCCTTTCTTTTCCATTTTTCCTCCAAATTATCCTCATTAGAATTTCCCGGGAAGAGTCGAGCAAACAGTGAATTTTCTTAGAAGAAGGAAATTACTTGTGGGGATTTTCTTCATTAGAGCTTTATATTTTCTTAAGTAATTACTTTTATTCTTTTGTCAGTTTTTTTGTCAGTTTTTATCCAAAAATAAAATAAAATAAAAATTTTCTTGGATAAAGTGTGAAGGATATTAAATATTTTCTTAAAAATATATCACTTTTATTGGCCTTCCTTAAAGGAGGACTTGACGTTAATAGAGGCAGCTTAATAAGTGATTAACTGTTTATTGATAAAATTCTTAACTTTTCGATCATTTAAGTATTAAACTACCCAAAGAAAATTTAAAAGGGGCGTCTTCTTAAGAAACTTCATCTTGGCCCTAGAATGTTTACCAACCGGATTACAAATTATTATTTTAATCCCTTCTCTATACACTGGAGTGTAAACTTCAAACATTATCATCTTTACCTAGTGTCACAAAAAGCCCTCGATATCCAGAAAAGTTAATTTGCTCTTTAATAATTTACACATCCTCTTTGTTATTATTTACTTTGTTTGCATAAAAACTATCACATCAGGAAGACTCAGGTGTCCCAGTAGAATTACAGAGGACAATACTGTAGAAGTAAAAAATCCTAATGCATAATTTTACTTACCAGAAAAAAAAGAACTGTTAGTCATAAGTCGGAGAGGAACAGGTACACAGGAAGCTTCTAAATATCACTGGACGAAAACTAACAGTGCTGCCCTGCGCAATATTTGTTGATAATCCATAATGTTTGATGGGTTTGATTTGTTGTCCTACATTACTCACTAGAGAATAGTTATTTTTATACAGGCTGAGAGAACAAATATGCCGATACTTGTAATGACAAGCTTGGTTACTAACATTCCACTCTGAGACAAATTCAGGTTATATAATTGACTTCTTGGTTATGCTGTGTGAGGTAATCACGTCTCACCAGATAAGTATCCCAACGTTTTTCATTTTTCTTTTTTTACTTTTTATTGAAAGGATTAAACTTTCATTATTTGCAATTACGATATTTACAATATGGTTATAGCATACATCAGCCAGTATGCATAGGCATTTCTTTACATAAGCATAAACTGGCTACTCAAAACCAGTAATTAATATACTCTTTTGTGAAAATTTTTATTTACTCTTTCTTTGTAATTGATTGGTAGAACACCAACAATCGTTCTTGCCGATCCTCAACGTTAGCATAACCCAGTTTGAAAGATGAGTTAGTTATCGTCTATAACATGAACATGAATCAACTTTCGTGATCATTAAAGGAGTTTGAGATAGACATTAGGAGTCTGATGTGAGCAGCAATGGACTGCAATGAACCTCAGAAAGCTAATAGCGAGTAAAAACTTAATGATAGTGACACATCAGTAGATATTGGTCACGAATGAACTACTCGCGAGCTATCATCCCATGACATTTTTGAGAACCCATGATGACTGGTACCATTTAGGTGCACTATACAATGCTTGATAGGAGGGAAAGGCATCAGAAATACTGGACTGTAAAAGTAGCCAGGGTGAAGATAGGAAAAAGGTGGAGGTTTGCCAATTTATCTTAAATTGACGATGCTTATTCAGTTTTTCAATCACAATAAGTTACACAATTTAGACAATTTAATTCAAAATTAAATAAATGGTGACAATCCATAACAATTCTCACTCCTTAGAATTACAATAAGTTACGCGATTTATATAATTTAATTCAAAATTAAATAAATGGTGACAATCCATAAGAAATAGGGTGTTAGTACCGTCAGTACACCTCATGCAGTGCACTGTAGGCATAACTTAAGGTATTTTGCAGCGTCCCTTCGGCCCCTAGCTGCAACCCCTTTCTTTCCTTTTACTATACCTCCATTCATATTATCCCTCTTCCATCTTACTGTCCACCCTCTCCTAACAACAGTTTGATAGTGCAACTGAGGGGTTTTCCTCCTGTTACACCTTTTTAAAAGCTTTTGCTCTCAATTTTCCCTTCAGCGTTGAATGACCTCATAGGTCCCAGCGCTTGGCCTTTGGCCTAAATTCTATATTCTATTCCTTTCTATAACAAATACTGAAACGAGTAAATGAAACGAGAGCGAAGCAGAAACAAAGAGACTGGCAATAATTCCTCCATACCCTCCTGCCTCAATTCCACGAATTATTTAGACTACACTGAAAACATGACAGTGATTATTCCCCCCGCCAAAAGAATGAGTCAAATATTAAAGGCTAATAAAAGTTAATCCTCAGGGGACCGTGTAAATATAGGAATTATGAAAACTACAGAGAGAGAGAGAGAGAGAGAGAGAGAGAGAGAGAGAGAGAGAGAGAGAGAGAGAGAGAGAGAAGGGGGTTGTGAGTTTGAAAAAGAATATTTATCCTGTCCTTTCATGTTTTCGTTGACCTAATGGAGGGGAAACCATTGAAGAGCAGCTCTGTTCATAGCTGGAGGGTGCAGTTTTGTTGACGTGAATTTAGTCTCGCGTAAAAAAGATAGTTCGTGTTTTCTTTATTGTCATTAGCGGAAAAAAAGGGCGTGTGAAAATGGAAAAAAATAGGAAAATAATAAATAGCGTCATCAAAAGGTAAACAAGTAAAAAATGCGCCGAAATGTCTTCGGCGTAATCGAGTTTTCTGTGCATCGTATGCCGGGGCTAATCATTATACCAAGGCCACAAAAAAAGATCTATCTTTTTGTGGTCTCGGTATAATGCTGTATGAGCCGCGGCCCATGAAACTTTAACCACGGCCCGGTGGTGGCCGGGCCTATATCGTTGCCAGAAGCACAGTTATAACTAACTCAAACCTTAAATAAAAAAAAAAAAACTACTGGGGCTAGAGGGGTGCAATTTGGTATTTTTGATGATTGGAAGGTGGATGATCAACATACCAATTTGCAGCCCTCTAACCTCAGTAGTTTTTAAGATCTGAGGGCGGACAGAAATAGTGCGGACAGAAAAAAGTGCGGACGGACAGACAAAGCTGGCGTAACAGTTTTCTTTTCAGAAAACTAAAGGAAAATAATTTCGTATTAGATTTCAGAGATAGATTGCTTTATTGAAGTCATGGGTATACGTAGTAAGATAAAATGGTGGGTTAGCGAAATGAAGGAAATTAAAATTCCTATATCTATTAATCACTCAACAATAAAAATACGTTTTCTCTCTCAACCTCCCATGGGGTAATACCAGGTATTAGCAACCCTATTATGAATATATGCTCGAAACCAGAAGGGCTATTTATGCTAGCATCGGCCCCTGTTAGGGTAAATGATTGACTGATTTATGTCAAGTGGCGTTACGTCATCTGTTAGGAGGGGAAATGGAGATACCATAGATAGATAAAGAGATAAAGATGTTTCATGGTAAAATACAATCTATCGAAAGCTTTACGATAGAAATTCAGCAACAGACAATATCCAGCGTTGGAATAAGTTAGATTATGTAAATGTGCTTCGCCTAAGCCTCTTTATAGAGTCAAGAAAATATCACGCAGTAGTATTTGATAAAGAGGGAATCAGTGTCACGTTTAGGAACCAGTGCCGCGATTCATTATCCGAAAATGGAAGTGGACACTCAGGCAAGCAGGAAACTTGTGAGGAAGTGCCTGAGAAAACGTGACGTCCAGATAACACCTTCGGCACAGCCTCTGGGACGTGGGGTTTGAAGTCCTAAGTGGGAGACCTCCTGGGAAATCAAGACCCCTTCATTCTCAGAGGTCATCCGAGGAATACGGAGGGAAGTCTCTCTCTCTCTCTCTCTCTCTCTCTCTCTCTCACCTCTCTCTCTCTCTCTCTCTCTTCTCTCTCTCTGTTATGCAGACTATTATTATTTTACAGGTCACCATTTCTGTATAGTCTCTCTCTCTCTCTCTCTCTCTCTCTCTCTCTATTATTCTCTCTCTCATCTCTCTCTCTCTCTCTCTCTGTTATTCAGACTATTGTTATTCTACAAGTCATCATTTCTGTATCAGTTTATTTTACAGGTCTCTTTCTCTCTAGTTTCTCTCTCTCTCTCTCTCTCTCTCTCTCTGTTATTCAGACTATTGTTACTCTACAAGTCATCATTTCTGTATTGTTCCTCTCTCTCCCTCTCTCTCTCTCTCTCTTACAAAGTTGGTCAAGCACTTATTTTGCGAGTTTTCCTTTCACTCTTGCACTGACAGGGGGCAAATAACTGCAGGAAGAGTGTCAACATCTGGTTGCTGTTAAGTGCTAGGCTACTTTCAAAAACAAAATATGTTATTTGATTATCGTGTTGGAGTTCTGGAATAATGGTCACGAAACGATTAAGAGTCTTCAGCGAACCTTTTATTCAGTCTGTGATTCATGAGTTTTCCTAGTCCACCTACGAACTGTTTATCAAAAGAAAGTGTGCTCAGGTAAAGGTAGAGAATAAAGACATCCCTTGACCTCAAGGTTCCAGTATTTTTGAAATGCAAGTCTGGTCCTGGAATATTTGTCTCCAGATGCATTGTCATCAGGTATAATTATTTTGAAGTACTTCTACTTGCCATTGCTGTTAAGAAAAAAAGAGCGCTTTTCTTTAATTGTTAGTCTTTACCACTGATTTACCAAGCTGGATATTATTTTAGATTGTGAAAATCAAAAGTACCTTCACCACTAAATTTAGGCGAGAATAGGAAAGACATTGTTGATGCTTTCATATAGGGTATATATATATATATATATATATATATATATATATATATATATATATATATATATATATATATATATATATATATATATATATCACATTACCACAGGTATATATCTGTCTATATATATATATATATATATATATATATATATATATATATATATATATATATATATATATAATATTTTATTTTTAGGAAGAATTGAACCGTGAAATAATTACCGCAATTCAGTTTCACCCCGATGTACCTAAAAAAAAAAAAGTAGCTCCTTAAAAAAAAAAGGAAAAGTAAAATCTGGGTTCCCATAACCGATTCGCGAACTCTCTCTTCTTAGAAGCCAAAGATTTATAAGTGCAATGAGGTGGAATTTCCCTCGAGAATTTAAATTTGCAAAGAGTGAGACCTGCATAAGTAATCTAATTTTTGTATTCATTCCTTGCCTGAGGGAAGAGAGAGAGAGAGAGAGAGAGAGAGAGAGAGAGAGAGAGCTACCCATCCAGTATACTATTAGGAATTATATGATAATTCAATTTCCACATATTTTTGTAGATATATTATCAATTCACTACATCAGTCTTAAGCTATAAAGAAAGGAGATGAATAAGAAGATAGGAAAATGGGAGAGGGGAGGATGAGGATTAAAGATGAAATCCTTCTGGCAGAAATAAATTAGGAAGCACTGAAACGTTATTATGGTTAATATCATTATTGCAAGAATACATCAAAGCAACTGGAATACTCACCGCTCGGTCTTAAATTCCTGGACTGAATGTGGAGAGAGAAAAGTGGGGACTTTTAGCCAAACCCGAAATAACTGCGGAGGCAAATTCCCTTTAACAAAGCAAATTTCCCGAAACCTGTTTCCCCTCTGCCACTCTTTCTTCTGTTTCTTTTTCTTCTTCTTCTTCCAGAGATTAAACTTTATGCTCTCTCTCTCTCTCTCTCTCTCTCTCTCTCTCTCTCTCTCTCTCTCTCTCTCTCTTTCTTCTTTGCCTTTTGACCTCAAGAAATCTTTTCCGCGGATTCTCTTACAAAGCCGTGCCCCAAAGGACTCGCCGAAAGGACTTCGGAAAAATGTTTGGCCTTTTTTTATTCTCGTTTTCTGCTGCGGACGCAATTATCATGTGTTTCCTAATGGTTTAGCCTTGTTTGTGGACGAGGTTGGAGTAAAAATAAGGACCATTGTAAAAAGAACACTTAGTAGCATAAGGATCATTATAAAAAGCTATTTTCGTCGTGGGTCATTCAGTTTGAGGAGAACACTGGTAGTTGAAAGAACTAGTCACAAGATCCTTTGTGAATTCATGCATGGCCTCTAAACGGAATTTTGATGAGTTTCGGTGAAAATAAAAAATGTGCATACATGAATACCAGTCTGAAATGTCGGAAGTCACTGAGTTACATTATTTAAGTGGGATTTTAATAGGTTTGCCAATGTATCCATTTGTTAAGAACTCCTGGTAAATAAGAATATATATATATATATATATATATATATATATATATATATATATATATATATATATATATGTGTGTGTGTGTGTGTGTGTGTGTGTGTTTATTATATATATATACAGTATATATATATATATATATATATATATATATATTTTTAATATATATATAAATAGTTGTAATATTCATATATATATAATTTTTAACTATATATAAAAATAATATTATATATATATATATATATATATATATATATATATATATATATATATATATATACATATATATGCCAGTGTTGTTTATCAATATAGAATTTATTTTACTTCCACTGCATGTAGTCTGACGTAGATCATACGATAAACAAGTTAAAAAAGTATTATCCAATTTTTCCTCAAAGAATAAGGAAAAAACAATATTTCTATGCAACGCGTCGCTGGCAAAGCCTCTGACCAGGAACTGTGCAATACAGTTTTTCTTTTCCCGGTGCAATATACAGTATATATATTTATATTTTCAAAGGGAATGGAACATAATCCTTTTACGAAATATTATTAGATTTCTTTTCAATTAAATGCCAACGTACTACCGAAGTCATGGTTTTTATTTTTATTTATTTGATCTCGGTTACGTCCTTTAATTCTTAATGTTTACCTTTCCAGTGGATTTTAATCAGTGAACATTTTTTTTTTTCGGGATAGCGTAGCAGAAGCTGACTTTTGCTATGGGATTTAACAATAA
>NC_089754.1:50032270-50069770 GCF_040412425.1 Macrobrachium rosenbergii
ACCCACTTTACCACGAAGAATAAGGATCTATTCCATTTCATACTATGTCTGTCGAATTCAGCTCTATTTTACTGGAATTGAAAAAGGCCCTTTCCCACACTATCGAAACGATTTTGGGAACTTTTCTTCTTGTCCGGTGCATAAAAATGCATTGGTTACCTTGAACGGGGATAAGTGAATACCAGTGAATCAAGAAGTTGAGATTCTGTTATCATGGTGATCACTGCATTTACAATTGCACACTTGAAATATATATATATATATATATATATATATATATATATATATATATATATATATATATATATATATATATATATGTATATATAAATTAAACAAGTGTATTTTAATTTGGCTGTTAAATTTTGTTAGAAATTTCAACATCCCCTCTTTTTTATTCTGCGCTCTAAATTTTTAACTTTTCTGATACATATGACTGCTCAAGTCATTCTTACTCTCATGGGTAGAATACTAACTACTGATTTTGTCAATAACCTTCCCATTTCATGACTAGGTTATTTTCCCAGCGAATTCCAAAGATTCCTTCTTCTTTGTACCCTATTTTAAATCTTCCTTAGCACACAAACATTCCCAGTCCGTCCCTGGCCTGTGATATCAACTGCTGACTTTGTAATCAAAAGGCTATTTTGCTGACTTCACAGTGTAACCTCCATTCCCGACCCCCACAAAAAAAAAAAAATAAATAAAAAAAGAAAATCTAAAAATTCTCACCCCGCACCATTTTATGGACTCATTTATTATTACATAAAACTTCCGCGGGGCAATCATTAGCAAGGCTTAAGGGGCCCTGCAATAATGAAATGCAATAACCGTACTTCATCTCGGCCTCATAATGAGCTCTCTAAAGCGGCCCCCTGAATGTATTTATTGCAGTTTGCAACGTTGCAGTGTCATTTTCTTCCTTCGTTGTTTTTGTTGTTGTTATTGTTGTTGTTATTGTTGTTTCAGCTTGGCAAACTTCTCTGTCTACTTTCGTGGCACGTTTATTTTTATTTATTTATTTTATTTTATTTATTTTTTTTTATTTTGTTTAGCCTCACTTAATGTTGTTGTAATTTTTTGCCAAGCTAACTCTAGTTACTTTCTCAGTAAGTTTTCTTTTTTTTTTTTTTTAGCTTCACATAATAAATTGACTCTTCATGGAAGATATAATCGTTCCGATAATTTGTAGATATAGGTATATTTGCAGGCATTAATGTTTATTACTCTTGTTATCATTATTACGATTTTTGCCATTCTTAATCTATTTTTTTAATATTTTCAGCTGTTGGTAAATATATTAAACGTATCATAAAGTATAAACTTTATTATTATTATTATTATTATTATTATTATTATTATTATTATTATTATTATTATTATTATTATTATTATTATTAGTAAATGTTTCAAAATTGGAGCTTTTTATTATTATTATTATTATTATTATTATTATTATTATTATTATTTATTATTATTATTTTATTATCATTAATAATATTAATATTAATAATAATGATAATATTATTATTATTATTATTTATTATTATTATTATATTATTATTATTATTATTATTATTATTATTATTATTATTATTATTATTATCAGTAAATGTGTATTTTATTATTATTATTATTAAAATGCATTTTCAGTAAACATTTAATATTATTATTATTATTATTATTATTATTATTATTATTAATATTATTATTATTAAAATTGGGAACATTTTTTACAGGAAATAATAATAATTTATTATTATTATTATTATTATTATTATTATTATTATTATTATTATTAGTAAATGTGTTTTAAAATTGAACTTTATTATTTATTTTTGGGAACATTTTATTATTATTATTATTATTATTATTATTATTATTATTATTATTATTATTATTATTATTTCTTGTGTCTATAATCACCACTTCTCAGCATTGCAAACCAACTCCATCACTAATTTCCCAAAAGCCATTTTCCAAGCGACCAATCAGTCCCACAGAAATCCAAGCGGTCTTCAGAACCTTTCTTTATTTATCTCTCATGCTTCATTAGACTGATAGGATTGCAAACTTCAGAAACACCGCCTTTTGAAAAAAAAAAAAAACTTTCTCTCTTTCTCTGAATTCCCACAGTAGCTCTTTTTTTTTTTTTCTCCCCATTTACTTGTGTGTCTTACGACCGAGTCTTTCTTCCAGAGAAAGTGCGGACAAAAAAACTTTCTCGGCAACTTTCCTCATTTTCTTGACGTCTCGGCGTTCGTCGGGCATTTTAATCATCCTCGGCGTTGGGGAAATATTTTATTTGAGTTACTTGCTGCGGCGAAGGAAAGTGTAAGTTTTGTGATGTGTGATTTTCTTTTTTTTTTTTTTTATTTAGGATTCAGAGTGTGGATGATCTGGCAGGCATGGAATTAGAAAACGGGTGGACAGATTTTTTTTTTTTTTTGTAATCTAAATCAACGCGTGTTCATTTTTTTTTCTTTTGATATTTTTTTGTAAGCGATTAAACTTGTAAGCAATTAAACTTGTTTCCCGGTCCTTTGTTGCTTTGAAAAGTATAAAGCAATCATTAATGTGTATGTATATATATATATATATATATACATATACATATATATATATATATATATATATATATATTTATATATGCATTTATTTATATATATACATATTTATATATGCATTTACATATCTATACTTATGTATATGTAAATCTGTATATATATATATATATATATATATATATATATATATATATATATATATATATATATATGTGTGTGTGTGTGTGTGTGTGTGTATGTATGTATGCATGTGTGTATGTATCCCTCAACTTGAGAAAAGAGAACGAAACCCCTGTTCAAAAAAAAAAATAAATAAATAAAAATTCCCCATCAGCTGCTTCAACCAATCGATAACTCACCTCATCTGACTTGTAATACATCCTATAGGATGCTAAACACCTTTCTCTCTCCACCTACCTCACCTTTTCCCACCTCTCGGTCTTCCTCTTCTCCTCCTTCTTCTCAGGTGCTCCGAGGTAATCACTCGATTCACCAAGGCCTTGTCCTCCGCTTTGCTTGAGACACCAGACTGCATCAAAAGACTCTGACCCGAATTTTCGTCAGTGATAACTTTTATTAGCTCGTTTCCTTAGGGCAATACTGCTCCCCCTTTTAAATAAATTAACATATGTATATGTATATATATATATATATATATATATATATATATATATATATATATATATATATATATATAGAGAGTTAAAAAGAGAGAGAGAGAAAGAGAAAGAGAGAGAGAGAGAGAGAGAGAGAGAGAGAGAGAGAGAGAGAGAGGCAGTGGACCACATACTTAAAAACAGCCGGAAAAACGGGCTGTTAGACGGAGAGAAAAAGGGAAGCACATTTATTGACATTTTACAAAGAATGTGAGATGAAGAGAGAGAGAGAGAGAGAGAGAGAGAGAGAGAGAGAGAGGACCACATCCCAAAGAACAGTGAGAGAAACGGACGGACCGTTAGACGGACAAAGAGAAGTACATTTATTAACAAAGAAAATAAAAAATGAAGAGAGAGAGACATTTATTAAGAGAGAGAAAATAAAAGAGAGAGAGAAACTTCCCAGGGTGAACAATATATTTCCAGAATATAATTTCCTCGGCCACTCTATTTTTCTAATTTTTTCCCAAAAGAAAATAGAAAGTTATTCGCGTAACTCCTTTCTCTCGTTTTGGGTTCCCTTTCAGTAAGTCAGCTTTTCAGCTAAACACTTTTTTTCTTTCGCGGCATAAAAAAAAAAAACTTTCCATCAACCCCTCGCCTCTCACTTAAAAAGGAAATTGCCTTTTCGAAATTTTATCTTTCGCAAGAGAGACGTTTGATGCAGGAAGATAGATGTGTCTGCGTTTTGTTATGTTCATTTTCGAGCAGAGGTTTTTATTATTATTATTATTATTATTATTATTATTATTATTAAAAATATTCATAGTAGCATGAGTCTTCAAATGGAGAAACGAATCCACAGTTACGTATAAGTACACATATTTAAGGATAACTCTGTATAGGTAGCTTTCTGGAATCTGTTCGATTCTCCTTTTCAAAGGGGATATATTCGACAGACAAGTAGGATTGGTGACATTTCCACAGTTACCCCATTTCGTATTACCTAATATCAAACGGCGAGGTCTGTTTATCATGAAACAACTTGACTGAGAAAATGAGAAATATTCCTCTCGTTCGTCTCCAATGACCTCAGAGAACGAAGGAGTGTTGATTTCCCTGAAGCCTGACGCTAGAGACTTCAAATCCCACCTCCCAGAGCATTTTTTCCTGGTGATATCTGGATGTCACTTTTCCTCAGATAGTTTCTACTAACTTTCGTGCATTTTAAAGCTTTCACTTCTGCTCACTGGTGCTATAGAAGAATTGAATTAAATATAGAACTTAGGCCAAAGGCCAAGCACTGGGACCTATGAGGTCATTCAGCGCTGAAACGGGAATTGGCAGCAAAAGGTTTGAAAGGTGTAACAGGAGGAAAACCTCGCAGCTGCACTATGAATCAATTGTTAGGAGAGGGTGGAAATGAAGATGGAAGAAAGAGAATATGAAAGGAGGTACAGTAAAGGGAACGAAAGGGGTTGCAGCTAGGGGCCGAAGGCACGCTGCAAAGAACCTTTAAGTAATGCCTACAGTGCACCGCATGAGTTGCCTCGGTTAATAAACCGCCAATTTCCGGAAACAGCTCGTTCTGATAATTTACCATGTAAGTTTCTCTGACGTGAAAAGGATTCCTGGTTAATTGTTATTGCAATGCTTTAATTAACTTCGTGTTAAATAATTTTCCCCTCCTGGTTCGCTCGTGCTTTGCAGACTGATGGTAACAGGTCTTGTTAAGATGCAGTTAAATGTATACCTTACAATTGCGTCAATCCAATTTGATGCCCAGAGAATTCTAGAGATAGATTTCCTTTAAAAAAGAAATCAGATTTAAATATAATGAACTGCCTTTTACAGATTGATGCGCTGAATGTTATTCGTCGACAACACCGCAGAAACTATCCAATTAAAAACATTTTTAAAGGTTATTAAACTTTCGTTTTTGAAAAAGGTAAAATTTCTTTAACAGGAAAAGCTCAAGTCAGCCTATCTGCATGTTCGCTTTTGCTGGAGATGCATCATTCATGATGCACAAATAAATGTGTATGTTTTTTTTTTAAGTGTGTTTTGCACATAATCATGAGGCTGTAAGATTTTGATGGCCTGTGTATATATGCGTGTGCTTTAGTGAGAGAGAGAGAGAGAGAGAGAGAGAGAGAGAGAGAGAGAGAGAGAGAGAGAGAGAGAATATTCAGGAGGTATATAATTTACCAAGCCCTTTTTAGCAAGAACTAGGGGTGGGGGTTAATGTGGGGTAGGAGGGGTTTTCATACCAAATTCTTTTAAAAATAAGCTCAACGTGCTGAGTCTGTATCTATTCTTTTTGTAAACCTTATTAGTTTTACGAGACGTTTCGATTCATAGAACTCGTTCAGGTTATAACCGGATATTCCAGGAATATGTCCGATATGAGCTGAAGAAAATATGTGCAATCCTTCCTTAGGGTTTTTAGTTTTCTGTAAAGGAAAACTATTGTGCCGGCTTTGTCTGTCCGTTTGCACTTTTTTCTGTCCGCACTTTTTCTGTCCGCCCTCAGATCTTAAAAACTACTGAGTCTAGAGAGCTGCAGATTGGTACATTGAATATCCACCCTCCAGTTATCAAACGCACTAATTTTATTTAAGGATAAAATTAGCCATGATCGTACTTCTGGTAACGCTATAGGACAGGCCACCGCCGGGCCGTGGCTGAAAATTTCATGGGCTGTTGCTCATACAGCGTTATACCGAGACAGCTGAAAGATAGATCTGTTTTCGGTGGCCTTGATTATAGGCTGTAGCAGCTGTACAGAAAACTCGATTGCACCGAAAAAACTTCGGAGCATTTTTTACTTTTTTTTTGAGTCTCGGCTGATGGAAGACTTCTGAAAATTTAGCGTTCATCACTCGTATGGTATCACTGGTACACCAAAAAAGGACAATTTGAATACACAATACATTTTAATATGCAGATGAGATTCTTCAACGGAAAAGTTTAGGCAGAATTATTGAGGTGATTAGCAGTCAATGTGTTGGAAAATTATAATTCTCTCTCTCTCTCTCTCTCTCTCTCTCTCTCTCTCTCTCTCTCTCTCTCTCTCTCTCTTATAACACCGTTCAGTAATGTTAAATTGTTAAAACACACTATATCATTTTCCACCATTTATTTATTCTATATTAAGTCAATATTTATAAATTATTCCTCTCTATTATGGTTATAACGTATACATGATATTTTTAAGAGATTCTCCAATATGCTAAAAAATTCTAAATGATGCCTAATCTCTTTACTCTAGAGTGATGTAATGAAAAGCACCCAGATGGCAGGACTGATTGTCTTTTGTCTCTGCAGTAGAATATTTCATTCTATGGAAGAAAAGTCAATATAAACTGTTGGGTAGAATCACAATAAATTACCACCCCCCGCCCACAAAAAAAATATATATACGCTTTATAACAAAAACGGGTATGAAAAAATATTTGTCAAATATGCTATCTGTTTTTCACCTTAAATGTAAAATTATCCTTTGTATTTTATGTTTTGGGGGAAACTTCATTTTCGCTTAAATCCAGGTGTTTACATAGTAACAGTAAATAAAATGGTTTTGAAAGGGATCCTCATGTGATTATATGTCCAACTGCTGAGCTGCAATTTTAAAAAACATTTCCATCTGTTATATTTTTTTTTTTGGTATGTTATGTCGGAAAATAGGCTTCATGAACTATGTGGAAGTAGCATTTAAATTCAGTTCTGAAATATTGCAAGGCAAACAATTTTTTTAGCAATGCAAAACTAAAAAAATAAGCGAAATCTAATTTTTCCAAGGAACGACAATATTTCAGTATTTATTCATTTCGTGAAAGGTCCAGCGCATTTTATACTCTGAGAGAGAAAAAAATGTTAATTACAGCGCTTAATGCGAAGCTCTAATGAAAAATTCTCATACGCAATTTCCATCTTTCATGAAATTTCCATATTTGCTCAGCCCTCCAAGGGACGCCCCCAAGATGAAATTCAAAGGGAAAAAATTATAAAAAAACGAAAATAAAATTGAAACTCATTTCATCTACGCTCAGCTCCAGGGCCTCTGAAGAGCAGGAGATGTACTACTGGGATATGGAAGATGTGAGATGTCTAGTAAAAGGTCAGAGGAGGAAGTCAGGGGAGTTTAAGAATGATGTATATTTCATTTACAATAAATACAATCGCTTATTTCTTGCGAAAAAATACAGTACAATATATCTTCGTCATTCTTACGAGAGTGTTATTCCATTTCTCTTTGTCTATGCCAAAATCAAAATTATAATATCCGGACCTCTCTCTCTCTCTCTCTCTCTCTCTCTCTCTCTCTCTCTCTCTCTCTCTCTCTCTCTCTCTCTCTCTAATGCGCGTGTGTTTTTGGTGCACGTGTCTAAATTTAAATAAAAAAAGAATGCTATATAGAAGTTCTTATCTCCCCCCACCTCCTGCAGCTAGCTATCTCCCCTACTCTTTCAATTCTCTTTGTACCTGTCTATACGTGCAAAAATCAAGGGAATAACATCCGCATATTTCTCTCTCTCTCTCTCTCTCTCTCTCTCTCTCTCTCTCTCTCTCTCTCTCTCTCTCGCGTATCTCTACTCTCTACAGCAGGTCAGAAAAGTGTCTGTGACTGAAGGCATTTTTGAAGGATATAGAAACCAGTTTCATAATATCCAATGATTTCATTTATGTTTGCACGTGTCTTTGGTTGATTGAATAGAAAGCCAAAATATTTCCACCATTTTTCTGTATGATGGAAACTCGTGTCTCCTGTGGATGTTTAGTGACGTGTCTGCGTCATTCTCTCCTAATAACGAATTTAGAATAAAGCCATATGTAATCGGCAATATCTTTCAACTTTAGAAATGATTTTAATGTAGCTATATGTGGCAGGCTCAGATATCCCATTTATCCTTTGTGTACAGAGATGCTAAGCTTCAGAAAATTTGAAGATTTAGAGCAGAGTATTATTAATAACGTGTAATGCTTTCAAAATATGAAACCCGTGCTCTGATTCTGTAATAGCAAGCAGGCAGACCAACAATTCATTATAGTTAATATAATCTCTTGTGGACGAAGCTTTAAACACCGTGGATTTCCTGATCATCCCACAACTTAATTCATAACTGTCAAAGCTGATTTTGCTGTTAACGGGAGATTAGGTAATGATTGACACTGAATGATTACGTTAAAACAGTGAATAATGAAAGCTTCGGGGTATTTATAATCAATTTGTTACTGGGATTTTTTTTTCATATTACCTTAAGCAAGGCTTTCGTTTCTACTGTGAATTTATTTTTTCTTTGAAATTATGTTATATTACTATCGAAATTAAATTTATTGAAAGATTAGAGTCTGATCTCTCTGTTGTCTGTCTCTGTTTCCCTCAAGGTATTATATTATATTATATTATATTATATTATATTATATTATATTATATTATATTATATTATATTATATTAACGTTTAACGTTTTTAAAAGCCAACTAAAAATGGCATTACATTAAGGTTATTTATAGTTTTCTTTATTGATAAAATTTACTTCAGTTAAAACCATATTTTTCCGTTTTCTGTTTTTGTTTCGAATGACCAAAATCTGGTCTGTTGCCTTGGGAATATTTGCTACCGTTTGAAAACAAGTTTTATTGATTATTGATTATTCATTATCCTTAAAGTTTCATTTTTTTTTTTTTTATCAAAATCATCATGGAAGATGATACAAAAAAATATAACAACTATTGCAATGGGAAACCATTTCGATCGCTATGAGGTTGCAATTTTCGAGTTTATTGCCTTTCCATTTCAGAATCACAGGGAAAAATCATCAGTTTATTATCATAAAGTAAAGATGCGCTCAGATAATTTAATTTAATTCTGTTTTGTAAACAGCGACAGAAAAAGTTGCATGAGTAGCAAAAAAAAGCAGAAGTAAAAAGCAACTAGATTTGTGGGATGTATTCGTTTTCAAGCTTCTCGGCAAACTCTGCTGTATCTGATAAAAGTCTACAGGTGTCACATTACATTTTTCAACATTCGCCACAAGGTTCAGTATCATTATTTTTAATGATATATAGGGTTAGTCCTTTTCGTCGAGAAATCCAAGCCTACCTGCAACCTTCAGATTATTTTTCTGCTCCCCCCCCCCCCCCACGAAATGTCAGTCTTTAAGTGATGCTCTTCCCTTAACACAAAGGAAATTTACCCTTAAATTGAGAAAGTGAAGAATGGGTGATTGATGGTGTTACCATTTCATTCAAAAATTCGCGTCCGTTGGTCCTAAATCACTAATATTCCAGAAATGTTAAACTCTGTCTCCTTTCAAATTGCTGCCTGTTGCTTAATGCATTGCTTGACATTGTGCTTTATAATTCATGAATTAATTCACTGAAACACTATTCCAGTGATAGGCTGCATCTAAAATTCGTACGTCTCTCTCTCTCTCTCTCTCTCTCTCTCTCTCTCTCTCTCTCTCTCTCTCTCTCTCTCTCTCTCTCAATGAAACACTATTCCAGTGATAGGCTGCATCTAAAATTCGTACCTCTCTCTCTCTCTCTCTCTCTCTCTCTCTCTCTCTCTCTCTCTCTCTCTCTCTCTCTCTCTCTCTCTGAAACACTATTCCAGTGATAGGCTGTATCTAAAATTAGTAAGTTTCTCTCTCTCTCTCTCATTTGAAAAATAAAATGATAATCTTATGAAGGAGTTTTTCATTGATGATATACTTCAACAAATGGAATTCTTTTAGATTTTTATCCCTTTGGAGGAAAATGAAACAAAAAACAAAATTTTATTAAGCTCTTATAAAAAATATGGCATGCAATTCCCTTTAGTAGGGAAGGAATAATATAAAGTAGCAAACACGCCAAATATACGGAATATCCAAAATGTAACATAAACATAACAGAGAGAGAGAGAGAGAGAGAGAGAGAGAGAGAGAGAGAGAGAGAGAGGATTTCCCTCCACATTCCTGCAATGACCTCTAAGAATGAAGGAGTGTTGATTTCCCCGGAGGTTCTCCACTTAGGACTTCAAATCCCAGGTCCCAAAGCTTCTTCTTCTTCTTCTTCTCCCGGTGCTCTCTGGGTGTCACTTTCCTCAGACACTTTCTCGAAACTTTTCTGCTTGCCGAGCTTTCTACTCCTGTCTGTCTGTGCTGCGGAGGACAAATTTTCTCATAATGAACCGAGGTACTAAGGTTTGTTTGTTTTTTTTTTTTTTTTTGGTATGACAGTTTTCTTGTAATTTTTTTTTTTAAATAATTAGAGGAAGTTTACACAGTCTGTTACTTCTTTCGAATGAACACCGTATTCTTAGGAGTTTGAATTTCAAGTCAGTGGTCCCTGTGGGCTTGTTCCTTATGAATAAAGTTCATCTTCTGAATAATAATAATAATGATAATAATAATAATAATAATAATGATAATAATAATAATAATAATAATAATAAATATTTTTTCAGTCCCTGTGGGCTTGTTCCATATGAATAAAGTTCATCTTGTGAATAATAATAATGTAATAATAATAATAATAATAATAATAATAATAATAATAATAATAATAATAATAAATATTTTTTCAGTCCCTGTGGGCTTGTTCCATATGAGTGGAGTACATCTTCTGAATAATAATAATAATAATAATAATAATAATAATATTTTTTTTCAGTCACTCATATTTTAGCTATTTTCACACTCGAATCAATAATGAAATTGAAAGCTTCCTTTCTCACTTGCACTTTCCCAGATATTTTTAATATGACAATTATAATCATATTCTTAATAGGTTAATAATGTAACTGAATTGATAATAAATAACTTCACCTTCAATTCAGAGGCAGTGGAGGTGCTGATGTCTGATTCTGTTGTGCATCTTTTATTTCTGTAAATCTAATGGATGCATTAGGCATTACGCGAATTAATACCTCATTCACACTGCATATACGTAGATAGACACATCTATCTATGTATCTATCTATCTGTCTATCTATCTATCTATCCATCTATCTATATATATATGTATATAAATAATTATATATATATATATATGCAGATAATGCAAGAGTTGTCAAACTCACCGGCTGATTCTGCTTTCTGCGATGGGAATTAAGATCATTTAAGGATTCTAAGGTTCAGATTGCTTGACGACAATAAATTGCACACATTACGTTTAATGTTATCTTTTTTTATGTTATTATTAAAATTTGTCTACATGAAATACACGTGGAAACGAAGAAGTCACTTACGTCGAATCAGTCCCACATCCATCTAGGCTTTGTAATATTTTATAAACTAAAATCATAATTTTCTGTCTTATCCAGGATGAAAACTGACTATAAAATGGCCAGAATTGTTCTTAATAAAGACACATTCGACTCAGTAATCCACCAATAGATTCCTCGGGTATAGATTCCACTACGTTCAATCTGACTTGGCGTCTAAGGCACTGTATTACAGATATGCACTCAATTTGAATAATATTATCTAATAATGTAACGATATTAATGTCGCAGAAAGTGAAAGCATATTATTTCTTTTGAAGTAATTTGCTTCAAGAAAATCTTATATAGTCCTTCGATTTTTGGGAACTATTAAAATTGTTAAATTGAGCGGGACCCAGAATTTCGGGAGTAAACCATCCGTGGGAACCGAAAACGTCTTTGGCCCGGTGGGAATCGAAAAGATTTTCGGCCCAGTTCCCCATGCGAATATCTAGTCATTCTCGATCCGTGGCGGCCCAATAAAAAAAAAAAAGTTATCTAAATATCGATCAGAGGTAATCTTTGGATAATTATTCGGAGAAAATTTCCCAAGTGGGTCAGAAAAAGTGTAAAAAAAGAAGCAACGCGCAGAAGAAATTTAAGATTTCTTGAAAATACACATTCTTTTTCAGTTTTCTATCATAACTTGGAATAGGACTGATATAAAGATTAGCATTATCATTATAAAAGCTTAACTAGATCATTCAGTCTTGTTGCTAGAATCAGATGGGAGTTTTGCTGAGAGGGATTTACTTAAAAAGTTTAGAGTTTGGGCAACTAACTGGGGATAAACCAAAGGGGAACAGACGAAAATTACCAGTTCGGCCCAAAAGGACACTCTGTAGAATTTATATTAGTGTATATCGAATGTCCCATAATGCGTACTGAAGAAATTATTTCATATCAGGATTAACATAAAGAAATTATTATCTCCAATTTATCGTGGAAGAGTTAAATAAAAAAATTGTAAAAAATGAGCCGAAGTTTCTTCGGTGCAATCGAGTTTTCTGTACAGCCGCTATAGCCTATAATCAAGGCCACCGAAAATAGATCTATCTTTCGGTATAATTCTGTATGAGCCGCGGCCCATGAAACTTTAACCACGGCCCGGTGGTGGCCTGTCCTATATCGTTGCCAGAAGCACGATTATGGCTAACTTTAACCTTGAATAAAATAAAAACTACTGACGCTATAGGGCTGCAGTTTAGTACGTTTGATTACTGGAGGGTGGATGATCAACATACCAATTTGCAGCCCTCTAGCCTCAGTAGTCTTTAAGATCTGAGGACGGACAGACAGACAAAGTCGGCACAGTAAAAGAAAACTAAAACTGAATTACAGATGTAGTTATCCTTAACTTATCCAGCGTGGGAAAGGGAAGTCCTCCTGTTTTGGTTGACTTAAATTCTGCAAGATAAAGCAAATATCTTGCCAAGAATTAGGGTTTTAAAGAAAGGGACTGCGTAAAAAAAAGGAATGTCGTTGTCTTTCGCTGCCGAGGGAAAATTGCTACGTTTTTAGATCGAGCTTTTCAGGGAATCTTCCTCTGCATTTTGGGAATTACGATTTAAAATTTTGTATTTAAGAAAAATTTGTTTTAATCTTTAGCTACATTAGTGCAAGGTTATAAACAGGAAAAAGTCTTTGAACTAAATTTTCACTAATTTAGCAGACTATTAATGACCAGGTTTTTTTTTTTTAATATTACTATCAGTCACTCTCTTCTTTTCGTATTGTCTGAAATAGGTTTTATATTTAACAGTCATGAAATATTTTCCCCCCCCAACAAAAACATTCTCTCTAAAATCGCAACACAAAAATAGCCGACGTCTTTCTCCCTCGGCCCCGGAAATGCCTTCATATTTATTCATTTCGTGAAAGGTCCAGCGCATTTTATACTCTGAGAGAGAAAAGAATGTTAATTACAGCGCTTAATGCGAACCTCTAATGAAAAATTCTCATACGCAATTTCCATCTTTCATGAAATTTCCATATTTGCTCAGCCCTCCAAGGGACGCTCCCAAGATGAAATCCAAAAGGAAAAATTATAAAAAAAAAATGAAAGTAAAATTGAAACTCATTTCATCTACGCTCAACTCCAGTGCCTCTGAAGAGCCGGAGATGTCTAGAGAAAGGGCAGGGGAGTTTAAGAATGGTGTACAGTATATTTCATTCACAACATATTCGCGAGGTTCTAAGGAGAGTATTTTGCTACGAGGATAAATCATCGCTCGAGTGTTTATCTTTCATTCCAGTGCCAGTGTCCGAGCAAATATAAAGACAATAAAAAAAGGGAGAATATTACTGCGTTCTATTTACTTAAGCATTTCTAACTAAATACGTTTTTGGAGAACCTATATTCATGGTATACGCCCTTAAATGCATGCATGTTTCATTTGATGTTGCCTTGTGCAATGCCTTTGAAGAAAATCATATACAGTACTAAAAAAATTCTCTCTCTCTCTCTCTCTCTCTCTCTCTCTCTCTCTCTCTCTCTCTCTCTCTCTCTCTCTCTCTCTCTCTCTTCCTTTTAGTGCCTGTTAGCTCTTTTCACAATCCCCGTATTCCCACTCTTTGATTAAGAGTCCTGTATCACGCCTCTGTATTTTTCTGTAGTTCGAATATTAGCTCTTAAAAGTCACTAACCCCAGGTTTCCTGGAACTTTGAATTCAAGTCCTTTTAGGAAGTGAACACTTGTCAAGAATCTTGTGTTGAATGTATCTAAAGGAAGATTTTCTTCCAGATGCATATACTACATAACACTATTAATTTTCCTTTCACGAACTACTACACGGATCTGTAACAGATGATAAAAGTATCAGGGCACGAAAACACTTTAAAAGGATTTGGAAGCCTATTGCATAATCTCCAGTCCTTTCATGTATATTTTTGTGCGGGTTCAGCAATAGTTTTTGGGCCGTGGACGAAACTGTGCCAAGTAAATGTGTGAACAGATAAATGTCTTTTTGCTCTGCCGCTGTTGTTGGCTCACTCAAGATTGATCTATATAAAATATTATTATTGGTTATTACGCACAACATTGCGGATTGATCTGAAATTGTTAGTTCATGTGATATGAATTTTCTTTCTGTAAATAACTTGAATATTCCTTATATTATAAATTTTAGCATATTCATTCTGCTGAAAATATTTGTAAGTTCAAGCTCTTAATTGAAGTTTTTTAACAAAAAAACCTTCTCTCAATAGCTATAAGGAAAATTAATATTCCTTTTTACTGAACTTGTGTGTTCTTTTGTATTAAAAATAATCAAAACTTGTTCTACGACAGAAATTTCCAATTCACTCCTTTCGACTTAACATTCAAAAACCCTAAACCTTTCCAAAGTCGTCTTCTTTAGGACAAACACAACGACTTTAAGCATGTATTGAATATTTATTGTTTTGTTTTCACGTAGGAATAACAAGAGGTCCATAAGAGGAAAGCATTTTGGTAGAATAAACAGAAGTTTCCGAAAATTTTCAAGGTTTCCCAAAATGTTGGACCCTTCTGTTTCCCGCGAATGTTAAAATCATAGACCTTCGACATTCCACGTTGATTACGAATTCAGCACGGAACACTACGCAATCAACAATTTCATTTCATGCGCAAAAATGTATTTCGAGGTAAGATAAAGCCATTATAATCAGATTTCAGATGATTCTGTGTACTGTTGGAGCACTCTTTGCCGGCGCTTGAAAAACTCGGGTAAAGTGCCGCGTTGGGATGCGTGTGTGCAACAACAATTCAGATGCCTTTGATAAAAGTTAGTGATTTTTTCCTAATAATTATTCTCATGGGACAATCTTATGATTTTGAGAAAAGTTAGGTTTTTTTTTATTTTACTGTAAAATAGTTCCGGGCCTTTCAGGGGAAAAACGAAATTGGTGCCCAGTTACACAGGACTTAATGGGTTACCTGGTCAGAGGCTGGACAGCTTGTTAATCAGTGAGCCTTACTAGATTTTCCGATCGACCAACTTGGAAAAGACAATATAGTCTATGATAACTAAATAAATATATAACAGACTGACTGGGAAAGGGAGCTCGTCATTCCTTTAATCGAAGGGCTGATATTTAGGAATGCATTACGCAGAAAACCCATTTTCTTGATATCGTAGACCCTGTTCTTCGTGAGTTTCCTAAGAATTTGTTTCCCCTGAATATCATCATGTGGATAATGCGATCATTCTTACGGGAATTTCACCGAAAAAATATGCGTGTTTCACATAAATTTATATGTACACATACATATAGATGTATTATATATATATATATATATATATATATATATATATATATATATATATATATATATATATATATATATATATATATATATATATATCGGACATTAGTATTACTCCACACTTCTTGCATTTGGATCTGAGGCTTTGAAGTGACAAGCGTATCAAAAGTGTGAAGAATTCTAGAAGTTAAGAAGGCAATGCGGCTATTGCAATATATGCATATATATATATATATATATATATATATATATATATATAGAGAGAGAGAGAGAGAGAGAGACAGACAGACAGAGAGAGAGAGAGAGAGAGAGAGAGCCATAAATACCGTCTAGTATCGAATTCTCTATACCTTGGGGATAATTTACACTCAAAGGGAATTACTATAACTGGTAAGTGCTCCGTCCCTGGCTGGAAGTCGAGGGTTTGATAATCAAAGAGAACTGTCTATCTGTATTTCCAGGCCCCCACCGCGTGGCCTTTGACCTAAATTTTATGTTCCAACACTCCCTTTTGGCTATAAGTTATTCATAAGATATCGTTAAGCCGATATTAAATGGGATTGGAGCGCAATTAGTTTTTTTGTGGAAAATCTCGTGACAATATTTATTATGAAATATATATATATATATATATATATATATATATATATATATATATATATATATATATACATATATATATATATATATATATATATATATATATATATATATATATATATATATATATACACAAGTGTGTCTTCAGAAAAATCATCTACATTTTTAGGAGATTCAGCTTTTCTATCAACGGTAAATCAAACTCTAATCTAAAGCTACGTGAAAACATGCTTTATAAATGAAGTCATTTCCATCCAATCTCTTTCTCTTGATCAAATCAATTTTAGAAGGTCAGACGAGATAACATTCAGATGTGTCTATTGTTGCGCGTTTGGGGCACATCTCTTTCATTTTTTTTTTTTGTCTGGTTTTTAAACTGACAAGAATTCACATTTTTAAAATAAAATGTTGAGACATTCACTTTCGAATCTGAAAGGTTTTATAATTCTGGCCCACAAAGAATTTGCATTGTATTATATTATATAGGACATGGGAGGTAGAATAAGCAGAGAATATCAGAATCTAGTGAAAACACGCGAGATTTGCTTCATGTTTATCTTTGGATTACCATTAACAAATTATATATATTGAATAGACTACACATCCCCCTTCCCCTTCCTTTCCCCCTCCCCTTCCTTCCCCCTTCCCCCTTGCCCCTTCCCCCTTCCCCTTCAACAAATAGACTCCATCCACATTATATTCTTTCACTAGAACTTGAAGGCATCATGACCATTGAAAGAAGTGGAAAATTTATTACATCGCTCGACATAAAAGCCAGTATAAAAAAAAAATCTTACAGTATATTTCCCCCTTCATTAAAATTCCTTATTTGCTCTTCCTCCGTGGGAACTTCCTGGGATGAAACCCAAGTGGGAAATGGAGAAGGAAATTAGAGTTTAATATAAGGAAGAATTAAGATTACAATATCATCCTCTTGCTTGATCTCTCAGACTTTTAAAGTCGAAGGAGGTTGGCATGAATATAATTCGGGAAATATATGCTGTTTGTGTGTATATGTATGTATGTGTGTGTATAAATATATATATTATATATGTGTGTACGTATATATATACATACATATATATGTATGAATGTATATATATGTATACATATATATATACATAAATATATATGTGTATATATATATATATATATACATACATATATATATATATATTATATATATATATATGAATGGTTGTGGGAATATATTTAAAAGATACATAAGTTACTGTTTCATTTTTTTAAGTTCTAAGAGAAAATACTTTTTCCTGAAACTTTATTTTTTAATGTTCAGCTACATCCAACTCCCTCTATTCTTAACACAGTTTACCTCAGCGTTAAAGAAATTTACCTTACCTTGCCAGTAATGCAAATAAGGATGTTATTTTTCCAGATCATTTCCGAACGTAAGCTGTGTGAAACAGCAGCTCTCTTGTTTGTAGCAAATGTTATCAGACCTCAAAAGAAATATTTAACTTTCAGTTAATCTTAGAAGACTTTCACTGTAATATAATAAGTGGTTAAGGTAAAATGAATGCATGAAAGCCTTTCAGTCCTTTTAAATTGAAGAAGGCTTAATGGATCCAGCCATTACGTCAGTTCGTTTCCACACAATTACGTTCCCTTTGTGTGTCTTTTTTTACTCGCCAGTAATATTTTCTCTGCTAGCTGTACCTTTGACTTGAGTCTGATTCATTATAGTTTTAGAATTTCATTTAGTGTGAATCTGTTTGTAGCAGATTCTTTCACTATTTGCATGAAATAAAGGTCCTTTACGCTTTATTTTTTTTACAAATGTTGTGTTAATGAAATATTTGACATCTAACCAGGGCCATCAAGGTAGACGAATTTAATATTTCAAAAACGTTTATGAATAAACATTCAAATCCCCAACCTGTGATTTCCTAAAAGCAGGAAACGAAAAGCAAAGTGAACCTGACGTCACTGTACTCAAATTTTGAAAAGTGGGATGAATAAAGCGAAGTTCCAGGTCGAAGCAGAGATGGGGAAATTAATTTATCTGCATCCATCTTGCAATTTATTTTAGCGATTTCGTGATGTACTGCCGGAATCTTTTTTGACAAAATTATCCTAGCAAATGACTGCCAAATCTTTAGAAGGTAAATCTCAAGTGAGCGGTTTTAGAGGTGGATCTTGGTTATTCAATTCAAGGTTCAAGAGGGTCTGTCACACTATTTGAAAGTTCCGGGCACCATATCCTTAGTTCCTCGAATTTATGTGGCTTTTTTATGCATGTGAATTTTTATCAGTTTATTGATTTATCTACGTATGTCCACATCTTTACAATATTCTTTGATACATTCACTTTTTTTTTTTTACAGATTGACATTTTATACTTTGGAACAGTGGTTCTTAACTTTTTTATTACCACGCCCCCTCTAAGAGTTGGTCCTTCCCTCCACGGCCCCCTTGCATCTATGAGTAAAATTCCCTCCCAGATTTAAAGGAAAAAATAAAAAAAAAAAAAAAGAAAGAGAATGGGTGTTTTCATTCTTTTGGGAATGAATTAGTGAGATACTTGACGCTGCTTCTTAGCGATTCTTGTTTAGAGAAAAACGAATATAATCAGAGAATTTTATATTTTTCCCCTAGGGCTCGCGCCCCCCTTGGAAATTGCTGACATCTCTCCCCCACTACTGTTTTGGAAGCTATAGCTCTGCAGCTTAATTATCGCTTGGGCCTCAGTGTTTTCGCTCTTTGGATAATGATGAAGGTAAGGAAAATAATTATTATAAAATTTAGTAATATATTTATCTAATTATTCCCAAGTG
This sequence comes from Macrobrachium rosenbergii, assembly GCF_040412425.1. Classification (NCBI taxonomy): domain Eukaryota; kingdom Metazoa; phylum Arthropoda; class Malacostraca; order Decapoda; family Palaemonidae; genus Macrobrachium; species Macrobrachium rosenbergii. The sequence continues at coordinate 50,051,326 of NC_089754.1, forward strand.
TATTGCTTGCTTCTTAAGATTTGAAGTCTCTTGCGTGTTCAACCTAGCCAACGGACACAAGCCCAATAAAACGATCATTCTTTGCTTAATAATTCTATCAATAAGAACTTATTTATTTGCCATTCTCTCTCTCTCTCTCTCTTGTTTTCATAATTGATCTTTATATTAGCTATAAATATGCTTTTAAATTGTTTAACAATTCATTTATAATGTTAGAATCTTATTTAATTAATCCTACTCTATTGTCTTTTACATTGCGAGCATCATATTTACTTAATCCTGCCCTGCTGAGTTTCAGACCTCATTATTCCCTGCTGACGCTCAACTCAAACTGCTCAAAAATATTACCTCTTAATTCTTGGCACTTTCCAAATTCTACTGCTCAACATTTGTCTTTCATCAGATTCTGGGACGGACTAGAGTCTATATTTAATTGAAGATTTTGTTACGTAATATTTATAAAAGAAAATAATGATCTTAGTCCTCCTAAAGAAAATAATGATTTTACTTCTACATACGGCGCCTGAATATCGTAATATTTCTGTGGCTACGGTCTCAGTAGCTATCTATTATAATATATAATAGAACTATAAAAATGTTCTAATTACAAACGATGAAAAATGACACTGTAACGAAAAATTAAAAATAATGTTTTAAAACGCCCACAAATCAGGCGGTTTTCAATAGAAAATTTTTAATATAACCATAAGATTTGCGGTAAATCATTCAGAATTACCCCATTTTCCCATTTCATTCCTCTTCCTAGTTATTTATTACTCTATGTCTATTCCAAGTTGTTTGTTAGCAGTCACATGTGAATGAAAATGTTACACTCTCACATTCTAGTACAGGATTGAAATTACTGTGTATCGAAGACGAAAGGTTTAGTAGCGCGAACTAATGTAAAATTTTCTCTAATGACACGTCTGCGGCTGTAGACGTGTCATCGAAAACCTTCTCATTTGATATGATGGAAATGAGAGCAAATTGGAAGCCACAAGGCTACAGCCTCGCGGCTACAGACGCTTCAGCCGCTGCATTGATAACGCACCTTTAGCTAGGTATTAACAATGTCCAGACCTTGGGTATTAATAACTAGATCATCTTCCATTGTCTTAAAATACGATAGTAACTGTGGTGGAGGCCCGACCATAACAATTAAGCGAGATCTCTTCCGGGTCGAGGTTAACCAGAAGTTTTTGACCTAGATCTTAGTGAGGCTTCAGACGAGTTTGAAGATTTAATTACGTATTCGCAGACAGCTTTGAAACCTCTGTTTTTTTTTTTCAGCGCGGATCCTTTCATTCACACAGGAGAGATGAGATGTCCTTAAACTGAATGAACTGCACAGACTTCCTTAAGAAAAGAAGGTAGAAATTGTAGTATTTCTTTATTAAAGAAATACTACAATATGTACCTTCTTTTCTTAAGGAAGTCTGTGCAGTTAATTCAGCTTGCTTTTGCGTAAATAAAAACATAAATACCGTGAAACTGCAAATATATGTAATTAAATTGAAAAGGTTATCGTTGTAGAACAATCTAAATTTTTCAGTAGAAAACAAAAACAGTAATGAATAATTGCAACTCGGGCACTTAGCCACGCTAATGGCTGCAAATGGCAGACGTCAATCAAGTTTTACGAAATATGAAACTCTCCAATTAAAGATTTTTTTTTTTTAATTAGCACGATGCAGGATTCTTTTAAAAGAAATGTTAAACTATAGAATGAATTAACAAGCACTATGCTTTATGAAGATTGGTTAAAGTATCGCCCGATAAATTTAGACTTTTTTCCATAATTTCCGTATATTATTTGTGATTTAGTGTCAGTTTGTTTCATAACAAATAAAAGAATGCAATCAGTGTTGCAAAGAATCAAGAGGGACAGATCTGTGCAAATGAAGTTCGATCACTAGTTTAAACTGAATACTGAATATACATATATATATATATATATATATATATATATATATATATATATATATATATATATATATATATATATATATATATATATATATATATATATACACGTATATATGGACAAAGTTACAACCACGAAGGAAAATTGAAACATTGGAGGTGCTGAGTACTTTCGTCTTATTTGCAAGACATGGTTGCAGCATGTAGTAAGACGAAAGTACTTAGCGTCTCCAGTGTTTCAATATTCCTTCGTGGCTGTAACTTTTGTTTAATATAATCATCAAGTTTTTAATTTTCGTTATTTAAAATCAGATATATATATGAATATATATATATATATATATATATATATATATATATGTGTGTGTGTGTGTATATATATATACACAATGAGATTATGAAGGTGTGGTCATTTTTAGAATCACTTCCATTTTTAGGGGGTGGGAGAAGGGCAGCAAGGGTTGCGCCAGAAAATTAAGTATGGCGTTAGGAACACGACAAGACCATTAGACACTCACTGGGGCTTTAATGTGCAGTGAGCTCGGTCTCTCCCCTAACTTCTCTTTCACTCTCTTTTATAACTATATCTATATCATATATATATATATCTATATATATATATATATATATATATATATATATATATATATATATATGTGTGTGTGTGTGTGTGTGTGTGTGTGTATATTGAATTAATTTTATCACATCACCGTGATTCATAAACATGCATTAGGCTACAAATGTCCTTTCATATGCAATTGGCTCTACCTCGGAAAAAATATATTTCCGTATTTTTTACCCGAAGGGGAATTTTTTAGTTGATAATAAGTTCGTCGTCACGTGGGCTCGAACCGCGGAAGACAAGATCTCAGGAGTATAGTGACGCCTTAAACCACACAGCCATCAACGGAGGTTTATATGGTTATATATATATATATATATATATATATATATATATATATATATATATTATATTTAAATTTTTATCTTTATTCCCCACAAAATAATAACGACCTCTATCAATATTTTGACGCCCAATCTTCCATGGTGAAATAACACCCATTCTTTTGAAACCGAAGTCATCGTACATCGCTAAACGTGCAGAATAGAAAATGCCAGTCTCATGATTTAATATTATAACTGCTTGTTGGAACTTTCTATTGTAATTGAATATTTGAATATTAAGCTCTGGAAATGTGAAGGCTAAGTTGATTCCTATCTTCATTTATCATTTGTTATTACTACTGTAGTGGAGTATATCATAATTTATTTTTAAAAATATTACTTTTTTCGTTTTTGGAGTTTTGGCTTAGCTATTATCTTTTAGGATATCTAACGCACCAGTATAAATATTGATCAAGGTTTAAAAACGGTTAGAACAGAAATAATTGTTAAAACAACTCAATGAAAATTAAACAGTAAAATCTAAATGAAATATAGATTAATCGTTAATTAACGTTAAAATATCATCGGCATTAAGTGACTCATAAAAAGCACACAGATGAATGACTTTGAGTTATCAATAATATGCAAACTGAATGAAGCCAGTATTAACAAGGCCATTAAAACGATGAATACTTTTGAATAACATAATACATGAAGTATTCAGCTTTTCTCGTGTATATATATATATGATATATATATATATATATATATATATATATATATATATATATATATATATATATATATATATATATATATAAAATATAAATATATATATATATATATATTTATATATAAATGTGTGTGTATATATTTATATACATATATATATATATATATATATATATATAAATGTGTGTATATATATAATATATATATGTATATATATATATTTATTTATATATAAATATAAATGTGTTTGTATGTGTGTGTGTGTGTGTGTATGTGTAAGGGCCCAGGCAGACAGAGAGAGAGAGAGAGAGTATTGAGAGTCTCATCCGGAAGAAGTTCTAAAACTCTGTCGACTTGAAAAGATAAACTAATTAAAAGGGGTCATTTGAGTGTTAAATTACCTAGTGATTTAATTATTAAAATCAAGTGAAATGTTAAGTTATCAACCTTTACTGTCATTCAAGAGTCAATCTCTTTGATATCCGCCACATATTCCTCATAAACTCTCATAAACAAGAATAATGAATTGGCATCGGGGGTTTCAGCAATCTTATCATTAAGACTTTATAAGTCTCATTAATAAAAAGAATTTTATAAGAACAAAACATCTATTGTTTTTGGTTTGTAACATCACTTTTTTGTTGTTTTCTTCTATATGAACATCATAGCTCGGTATACCAGAGATGGCTGTAATTTATAAAAGTCCACAAGAAAAATATAAATAAACGTATATATTCAATATATTGGTTGGAATGTTTTCGAAAAAACATTCAATATATTAGTTGGGATGTTTTCGAAAATTATATATATATATATATATATATATATATATATATATATATATATATATATATATATATATATATATATATATATATATATATATATATATCTATATATATACATATATGTGTATACATGTATGGTGTATTTATGTATGGTTGTATTTATGAATATGTGTGTATATATATATATATATATATATATATATATATATATATATATATATATATATATATATATATATGTATGTATGTATGTATGATAAATCATATTTATATTTACATGTGTGTATAGCCAAAACGAAAAATATTCATACCGAGTAAGCAACTGCATTTCTGAAAATCTGGTTGCAAATGTAATCCGACGCATCAACATCCCTTTTTCTCAGTGTAAAGTTATATCAACTCCTTTTACGCAACTCGAATAAAAGGCAAAAGGAAATATAGCAACGGTTCCTAATAAATCAAAGTTGCAACATGAATGCTAAGCACGTTTTTATCCCTCTTTTTATATATCAGTCACATGTTTTTCGTTCACTTATTAACACGTATACCAAAAAATGATGGGGATCGTTCTGGGAATGAGGAGTTTAGGGAAATGAATCATTTTACGGCAGAGTGGAATTAAAACGAGTAAATAATGCGCCGAAGTTTCTTCGGTGCAATCGCGTTTTCTGTACAGCCGTTACGGCGTATGATCAAGGCCACCGAAAATGGTTCCATATTTCGGTGGTCTCGGTATAGTGCTGTATGAGCCGCGGCCCATGAAACTTTAACCACGGGTCGGTGGTGGGAGATCCTATATCGTTGCCAGAAGCACGATTATGGCTGACTTTAACCTTAAATAAAATAAAAACTACTGAGGCTAGAGGGCTGCAGTTTGGTATGTTTGATGACTGGAGGGTGGATGATCGACATATCGATTTGCAGCCCTCTGGCCTCAGTAGTTTTTAAGATCTGCGGGCGGACAGATAAAGTGCGGACGGACAGACAAAGCCGGCAGGATAGTTTTCTTTTACAGAAAACTAAAAACACAAGATTCAAATTGTAAGGTAAAACCCTTATCCCTGTAACTAATCCTTTCAAACGATCTGAATTCGAATGAAAAACATCATAAATAGAAATACTTCATGAACATGCTTTTTAACTATACGTAAATATTCGCTTCTAAGTAACCAATGCCTGATGTATCGTTTTTTGTTAGTTTTAAATGGAAATTTTATTTAGGAGAAAGTCATATGTTGGATCTCATGAGAAAAAATTATCTGCGGTACAAAAAAGATTCGAATGAACCTTTTCATCTGTAATTTCCTTCAGTTATTTTTTTGCTCTTCGGAAAATGAAACAAAAAGTTAAAAATAACTCTGATATCGATAAACAAAAAGTATTTATCGGATGGCCTTCAAACACGGTTTTCATTAAAATTTGATAAGAATATAAATTACATCCCATTTTTTGAGGCGAGTGGAATAAGGACTGCAGTTTTTTTTCGGGCCATTTCATATTTTAAAAACGTAATCAAAGCAACGATGGAAAAATCATCATCAAATGTAGAAAAACTGAAGACCAATTTACCTTGCCAGCGAGCGGCAAAATAAACATTATATAAGTTCTTGGCTTAAAAAAAAAATCAGTAATAGCTTCTGAGAAACTTGTTTCATGTTGTTTACTTCCAAGTTTTAAATCCATCGCTATATTTCTATAAAATGCTTAAATACTGTGCAAGGGATCAAAGTCATATTTACCTCATACACATACTTCATCATTCACCTGTGTCTTGCACACATTTTCGAGCCTTGCGGATGTCAATTACTTCCTTTCTAATCCTTCTTCCATGTTATAAAGTTTACAATTTTTTGTGTCCTAGCTTTATAAATAAAGCTAATACGTTAAAAAATGTGACTGTTCTGTATAACTTCTTCCATTACCTTTGTATATCTTTCTTTTCTAATCCTTCTTCCATGTTATAAAGTTTACAATTTTTTATGTCCTAGCTTTATAAATAAAGCTCATACGTAAAAAAAAACTTACGAAAGATGGGATAGCTGTCACTGTCCTCTCTAAAGCTCAACTAATTTCAAGTTCCTGGGAAATTTTTATTCTCTCTGTAGTAATGCCTAATAATTTTTCCAATTACCCTCTCTATAGAAAGAGGATTTCACAGAAATATGACCTTAATGGCCAACCCTATAACAAAAAATACTTTCAGCCAAGGATGAAATCACTTTCTCCAAGCCAGACTTAGTATAACTCAGGACAAATCCTTGACGAAATAATCAGAAGTGGCCATAACCTAAAAAGAATGATGAAAGTTGAAGAAGATTTCTCATTCTCGACGTAAAGTAGGGTAATTCAAGACAAATCCTTGACGGGATAATGTGAAGTGGCCATAAACTTGTCCATTAAAGGATAGCTGAGAGAAGTAAGATTGCTATCAAACCCGAAAAAATAAATTATGGCTCTTACATAGTTTAAGTTTTTTAGCGATTGATGTCGACCTGTCAAATGTCTTCTGAATTTTTGAGGTTGATAAATATTTGGATAGAACATTTCTGTGCTATAAAGATCTTGCTGGTAAGAATAATGTGATGATAACTGCAGATAAAAAATAATCTGAGACTATGGGATGACAGGACTATCACGAAAAATGACTCACAACATGTCAAGAGAAATTCAAATTAGGTTCAGTACAAAGAGAGTTTAGTTTTTCTTAGATTATTTCATTATTTTTCCTATAAATTAAATACTGAAGTTATAAAAACTTCTGAAAAGGAATATTTATTTTTAAAGATGCTCCTCTTCTACAGCATTATCTGAAGTTGAAAGAGAATTGATAAGATAATATAAAGAACGAATACTTGGGAATTGCATAAACAATTTCGGATAACTCCACAATTGCTGAAGCAAGTCTGATAACTCCGCACTAATAATTAAAACGTAAATTTAGAAATCTCCTGGCCCAGGTTTATTGAAAATAACTTCGAGGTTTATTGAAAGAAAATTGAAGATAACCTATTGGGTGTTTTTTGCTGGACCAGAGAATATCTGTGATGATTTACTTTTAACAGTTATTTATCATTAATTTGATGAGGAATTTGTTCCAGATACCATAAAACTGACTGTCCTCAGAATGGATGCTGGGACGCGAGCATCACTCTGAAGCTTCCATCTCCCCGTCATAATTCTAATACGTTGCCATTATCGGAAATCAAAGTGTCAAAGTCATTCCAGTTCCACCAGGAAATTAGAACTGCTATTCGTCACCTCTGAAACATTCATAATCATCAAACTGCTGTACAGACGGATATATACAGTATCCTGACACGCTGCACCAGGACTCAGCAACGAGTGTATTAACAAAAATTGGGAAGCAATCCATTTTGGGGTCACTGGACCCGGGAGCGAAATGTGTTTCGGTAATTTGTTTGCTGTTGTTGGGGAGAGAATATAGTGACAGATGACGCTGCAGAACTTTCATTTCTCCTTCGTTGTCCCGTTTCGAAATGTTCACATTTATTGCAAATTTCTGTCCGGAGTAGAATGAAAGTAATACTAGAAATAAGAATAAAAAAGAAATGAGTAATAAAAATAGGCAATTCCGCATTGAATTAGTTGTTATAACCAACTGCATAGTTGATATTAACTAGCAGTTTAATAAACAGGATGGAGGAATCCTACGAAAAATGATCTTGTTGAGGAATTACTGCAAATATGCCAAAATATAATATTCTATGGAAATATCACAACAAACTTGCATCTGTCACCAATAGTGACCTGCTATATATGTGTTCACGTATGTGTGTCATTTGGCTCTGTATCATGATCAGTTACTGCTGCAGTGTGGGGCCTGCGGTGGGAGGCTAAAACCAACATTCTTTGGAAGCTTGAATTTCAAGTCAGTGGCCCTTTTACCTGGGCCCTCGAGAGTCACAAAAACAGACCCTTTAATAGTAATGGTAAATACAAGATATAATCATAATTTTGTTCATAAAGCCATAATGACAGAAGCTATAATCACAGTTATCAATACAGTTGCTAATGACAGCGATCAAAAACATTATAATATCAGGCTAAAAAAAAAACTGGTTCATTAAAACCCAGGTACTTAGCTACGGTTAATGGGTGCAATGATGAATGTCAATCAAATTATTTATGAAATCTCAACACCGTGATTTAAACGGATCTATTTTCATTTCGCTATTTATAATGGAGGATTAATAAATGAGGAGAATAAATTGCACTGTTTTTCGTTCGTTTCCTAATGGACTGTAAATGATTTCATTCGTAATTTTATTCGATGTCAGGATATGAAGATATTTCGTATTTTATTGATAGTAAGCTTATTACTTGACAATAAGGATTCTAAAATGATTTTCAGTTAATATTTTCTTTTGTATCACAGACTAAGGATTTTTGTTGAGTCATAAAAAAGTTTATTTCAACCGAAAAGAAAGAATGTGAATGAAGGATTACCCTCTGCGAATAATTAATATTACAATCAACAGTGCTCTGAGGAATTATTCTAAAATAAATAAAAACCTTGATGTTATTATTATTTTTTTTTCTCTATCACAGTCATCCAATTATTCGACTGGGTGGTTTTTATAGTGTGGGGCTCCTGGTTGCATCCTGCCTCCTTAGGAGTCCATCACTTTTCTCACTATGTGCACTGTTTCTAGTAGCACACTTTTCTGCATGAGTCCTGGAGCTAATTCGGCATCTAGTTTTTCCAGATTCCTTTTCAGGGATCTTGGGATCATGCCTAGTGTTCCTATGATTATGGGTACTTTATTATTATTATTATTATTATTATTATTATTATTATTATTATTATTATTATTATTATTCAGAAGATGAACCTCATTCATATGGAACAAGCCCACATGGGCTACTGACTTGATTTGTGATTTAATGAGTAGATTCTTTTTTTTACCGAAGGTTCTGCCGAGGACGCTCTATAATTTATATCCGACTTGCGTATAAAGAAAATTATTTTAATTTGTATTTATCGACATTGGAATTCTGGCGACGTATGAACTTGCACAAAAAAATGCCAGATATTTTGTGTGTCCTACTTCTCTCTCTCTCTCTCTCTCTCTCTCTCTCTCTCTCTCTCTCTCTCTCTCTCTCTCTCTCTTGTCAGTTAGAATAAACGTCCTATTATGGAAAGAATTTTTCTCTCTCTCTCTCTCTCTCTCTCTCTCTCTCTCTCTCTCTCTCTCTCTCTCTCAGTGTAATTTCGCTAAGCTAACTAAGGAACTGTTAATCAGGAATCAAATTCACTGTCTTTAAGTCTTTATACATGTATAGTAATCAGTGACACTAAGAAATAAAAAAAAAAACATCATTAACCGGATATACAAATAAACTTTTCATCAGTAATTTCTATTTTTTAGCCAAGACGTAATATTCCACTCTTGTTTTTGTTTTCCAGACTGACTGCTCTTGGTAAACATCATTAAATCGGGAAAAAAAGGTAAGTTAGTTGATCCTGTTATTTTCTAGCGTAGAATAATCTCATTATGTACATTTTAAAGGGTTGTGTTTGTTATCAAATAATATATAAATAAATAAATAAATATATATATATATATATATATATATATATATATATATATATATATATGTATATATATATATATATATATATATATATATATATTATATATATATGTATGTATATATATATATATATATATATATATATATATATATATATATATATATAATCTATATATATATATATATTTATATATACATGTATATGAATGTCTTTTCCTGTAATACTACAGTTTAATATGAATATAAGAAGGCCCAAAAACACTATTTAAACGTTGAAACCATATATTTCGGGCACTTGTTTCTGTGCCCCTGTTCACTGGTAGAATATGGACAGGTGGAAAGTTACAATGGTATATATACAAAAACATAAAGGTGTGGCCTTAGGCCTCCGATGTTATGGAGGTGACGTTTCTTAAGAAGGAGGAGAATGACAAAATTCCCTAGTGGTTTTGGCCTCATTAGCTCCCGTTTGGCGATGGATCTGGCGGTCGCGTTTCTTGGGTCATCTTCTTCAGAATTTGGTCATTCTCCTCCTTCTAAGAAACGCCACCTCCATAACATCGGAGGCCTAAGGCCACACCTTTATGTTTTTGTATATATACCATTGTAACTTTCCACCTGTCCATATTCTACCAGTGAACAGGGCACAGAAACAAGTGCCTGAAATATATGGTTTCAACGTTTAAATAGTGTTTTCTGGGCCTTCTTATATTCATACATGTATATATTTATATTTATATACAGTGTATGTATATATATATATATATATATATATATATATATATATATATATATATATATATATATATATATATATATATATATATATATATATATATATATATATATATATATCTCAGTAATTGGGCGGCTACTTGGAAATCTTAGCTTAATGATAAATAATATTGCCAAGACCAGGAAGAACATTCTTTATTGTACAATTTTTATGAGGTATAAAACCTCATCATCAGGCTGAAAAAAAACCGACAAGGATGAGAATCAATAAAATTACAATAAAATGAATTGTCATAATAAATCTTCAGCAAAAATACTAACGAAATATATAAAATGAACAAGTAAATACAAACTAAAAGGGTGAGACGTAAAATAACGAAAAATTAAAAACACAAACATAAAAATATGAAAATAAAACTAAAGTGAAATGTAAACAAACTACCACTCACAAAGTAAAATATTTAACGACCTAATTGAGTACCTACTATGAAATTACACGATAGCTAGTTGAATACCAGACGAGTTGTTGTTCAATTCCGGCTTCATCTTTTTAATAGTCAGCGACTCTGAAATTAAAAGGTCAGTCTATTTGAAAAAAAGACAGTAGGATGAAAATCCAGGTCAGTGAAAGGATGGTCTTGTGTTAAACTGTGTTCTCTAATGGCAGAAAAGGGTGGTTTGGAAAGGGAAACCTAGTTCTAATAGAAAGACCTCTGTGTTCAAAAATTCTGTGTCTGAGCCAGGGGAACTAGATCCCACGTATCGCAGACCACAACACGAACAAGTGAACAAGTAAACGACATAGGAATTAAGGTCCACAGGCAGAGTAGGCTTCTCTCTCAAAAGTGATCTTATTGTAAAGGATTACAGAAAACAAACCGGAAACTGATCTGAGGGAAACAACGCACAGAAATAGTGGCAAATTTGAGACCTCTGTTTATAGGAAAAGTACTTTTACTGGCTTGGGATTGAATTACCTCAGTTTTTCATAAAGTTGTATAAGATGAACTCAATACGCACTTTTGATTAATAGAGCCTACAATGTTTGTTGTGATTTTAATTTATTTCATCAAGATATGGTTTTCCTCCAGAATTATTTTTCTGAAAACTCATATCCCATTTTTGTATTTTACAAAGTTCTGAAAAATTTTTAAATGAAAAGTTTTGTCCCAGACCGGTGTACAGTACTGCTAGTAAAGATGTAAAGTACATTAAATTGCCTTACCTTGGTCATAGTAGCTATATGGTCCGAAAAAGTTGCAAGAAATACTTAATCGTTGTTTCCCTCAGATCAGTTTCCGGTTTGTTTTCTGTAATCCTTTTACAATAAGATCACTTTTGAGAGAGAAGCCTACTCTGCCTGTGGACCTTAATTCCTGTGTCGTTTACTTGTTCACTTGTTCGCAGTGTGGTCTGCGATACGTGGGATCTAGTTCCCGCTGGCTCAGACACAGAATTTTGGAACACAGAGGTCTTTCTATTAGAACTAGGTTTCCCCTTTCCAAACCACCCTTTTCTGCCATTAGAGAACACAGTTTAACACAAGACCATCCTTTCACTGACCTGGATTTTCGGGTACTGTCTTTTTGTTCAAATAGACTGGACCTTCTAATTTCAGAGTCGCTGACTATTAAAAGATGAAGCCGGAATTGAACAACAACTCGTCTGGTATTCAACTAGCTATCGTGTAATTTCATAGTAGGTACTCAATTAGGTCGTTAAATATTTTACTTGTGAGTGGTAGTTTGTTTACATTTCACTTTAGTTTTATTTTCATATTTTTATGTTTGTGTTTTTAATTTTTCGTTATTTTACGTCTCACCCTTTTAGTTTGTATTTACTTGTTCATTTTATATATTTCGTTAGTATTTTTGCTGAAGATTTATTATGTTATTGTAATTTTATTGATTCTCATCCTTGTCGGTTTTTTCAGCCTGATGATGAGGTTTTTATACCTCGAAAGCTTGTACAATAAAGAATGTTCTTCCTGGTCTTGGCAATATTATTTATCATTAAACTATATATATATATATATATATATATATATATATATATATATATATATATATATATATATATATATATATATGTATATGTATATATATATATATATATATATATATATATATATATATATATTACATATAGATACATAGATATACAAATTATGTGCATATAGATACACATACACATATATATATTAAAACAAATTACAAAAGACTCTCTTTTCAAAATGCCTCACAATTTTCCATCATTACGTAAGACCCACTTAGTATTTCGTCAAACAAATTCTCTTCTTTTCCACACATCCAAAACTTTTAAATTCAAAAGCCATTTAGAGGTTTGGGACATTTCGCCTAACAGGTAAAACTCAGACGTGAATACAAAGTAAACTCGATTACTTTGAGTTTTACTTTGAGTTTACCTTTGAATTCGCTGCTTGGCTTCTCTCGGCGCGAGACTCTCCACCGGAAAATTAAGTACAGCGTCGGGAAAACGACAAGAGCATTAGACACTTCCTGGGATTAAATGCACCATGGCGCAGTCAAGCCATAACCAACACCTCCCCCCCCCACCCTCACCTTTCACCCACCCACCCAGCCGCCTACCCCAACCAATCCCTCTCTCTTTTTGATCCTATGCTAACTTATTTTTATTATTATTATTATTTTCTCTGCCTGCCTTCAACTTCTTTTTCTCACTTTTATTCCATACCCACCCCTCTCTCTCTCTCTCTCTCTCTCTCTCTCTCTCTCTCTCTCTCTCTCTCTCTCTCTCTCTCTCTCACATCCTAAATTAGCCTATTTTTTTCTCTGTGTCCTTTACATATGCTCTCTTTTCTCTCTCACTTTTTATCCATCTCTCTCTCTCTCTCTCTCTCTCTCTCTCTCTTATCCTCTATTCTCTCTCTCTCTTCTTCCTGTGTGTCCTTTCTTTACATATCCTCTCTTTCGCTCTCTCATTTAATCCATACCTCTCTCTCTCTCTCTCTCTCTCTCTCTCTCTCTCTCTCTCTCTCTCTCTCTCTCTCTCTCTCTCTCTCAGATGCAATTTTCAGAAAATATATAATTATATATGCCTTGCGATATTTGTTGTTTTATAAATTACAAAAAATATGTCACGAGAACGAAACAATATTCACATATGCATAAAAGAATTAGCAGAATTTAAAGTGCGTTTTGTGGTTATATAATATTCAAATCACAGTTCTGCTTTTCAGTGCTGAAATCAACCTATAGATTACGGAAATTGCCACAAGTCAAAGAGAAAACTGGAAAAGGAATAAGAAAAATTATATAAAAATTCCATTTTCCTAATGACAGTGCTCACTATAATAGTGAGAACAGTAACCGTGCTGAAGACGACAACAATATTAGTAAAAGAGGCAACATAAAATTATGAGCATTATTGTGATGTAAGTTTCGATCAAATTAAGTGTTACATTTGAAAAAGTTGGTGATATCAGATACAATAAAGCAATGATAAAAATTAACAAGTAAAAAATGCGCCGAAGCCTATCCTATATCGTTGCCAGAAGCATGATTATGGCTAACTTTAACCTTAAATAAGATAAAAACTACTGAGGCCAGAGGGCTGCAATTTGGTTTGTTTGATGGCTGGAGGGTGGATGATCAACATAACAAATTGCCGCCCCCAGCCTCTTTAGTTTTTAAGATCTGAGGGCGGACAGAAAGTGTCGACGGACAGACAAAGCCGGCACAATAGTTTTCTTTTACAGAAAACTAAAAGGGAAAGCAATGGAAAGCAACACGATAAAACTAGCCAGATTTGTTGTAGAAAAAGGTCATATACTGTCGACACCTAATTATGGGGAAACCCCCTCAGAGTGAATGCTTTCCAAAGAAATGCTCTCATCGATACACGAAGCATGCCTTTTTTTTCTCGGTAATATATAATGGGCCCATCAGTCATCGTCATTATTACTGAAAATGAGATAATAGCCTTGAGGAAATAGCCTCAAGGAAAGGCCATTAGATGACAGAGTAACCTTCCACAGAAATAAATACGAATACGTGAAGAAAGGGGAAATGCACAAATAACAAATGTAAGTCAAGAAAAAAAAAATAACGGAATGAGGAGAATACCAAGAAGAAAGACAATTTCCTCCATTAAGCTGTTATTTTCGTCGTTTCCTGTATTTATGTCCGCGAATAAGAAGGCATTCTAGGCATTCTACCTTCCCTCAGGTTGAAAGCTGAGACATTAATGAGGAATGATGATATGAACACAAAAGGAGGTACTCGTCCTTGTAGTATTTTAAGCAACATTACGCAAGGCTCTGTAATTCCCTGTAACCTTAGCCTGGCCTTAAATGGGTTGCTCTAAGAGTTTTCCAAAAAAGAGTTTTCTCATATTCTATGTATATTTGCACAAATCAGCTTTTGAGAATGCTAGATAAATTTCAGCGAAAAATTGACGTATTCAGGTAAATCATACACAGTGAAAAGAAAATTTATTATAAATCAAAATTTATTGTAAATCACATCTCCGCATTGTTTAATACTCATTACCAGAATAATAAAAAAAATTCCATGGATAAAATTATTAATTATGTTATTGCAACCTATTCTGAGCGTGTTTGCATATAAAGAAGAGAGAAGATTCGAACACCTACGTGTGTTCCTACACATATACACTATCCTAAAATATGATGGTATTATGAAACATACGCATATACATGTTTATATTTCATAGTATCATTATATTTCAGAGTACAGAACATACCAATAATCAAGCTAATAAATTTTTATTTTCCTGTGAAAAACAAAACTACCTCTCTCGTTTAATTATCGGAAATTGGTTGCATCGGAAGCGACCAACAAATTTTTTTTTTGTCTTTTTTTAATGAAGCCGGACATAATTAAATGTCAAAGCTGTGTTTAATATATACTTTGGGAAGTTCATACAGCAAAATGAATATCGTCTCTTCTAAAACTCTAAAAATGAGAATACGTTTTTAAGCACCGGCTTTGATGAGGAAAACGTGACTCGTTTAAAAAAGGGGGTGGGGGGAAGGGATCTTTGCGTTTTTAAACAGCCTGTTTTGACGAGGGGAAAATATACTGTCATAAAACGTGATGATGGATATTTTCATCTGCAGTGTCCATTCGCAATTTTTCCGTCGTGTAATCCTGAAAGGAAATTACACTGAATTCCTGATGGTAATGTGATCACGGGTTACTGACGCGTGCCCGTACGAAGACACATACACATAAACCCACACACACACGCACACACACACAGACACACACATATATATGTATGTATATATATATATATATATATATATATATATATATATATATATATATATATATATATATATATATGTATGTATGTATATATATATATATATATATATATATGTATACATACATATATATATGTATATATACAGTATGTATGTATATATATATATATATATATATATATATATATATATATATATATATATATATATATATATTATATATATATATATATATATATTGATTACAGACATTATTTTGTGGTCATTATACTCAAGTATTTGAGGTTGAAGAACGCGAAAGACAACTTGCAGGGTCGTCTTGAAAAGGAAATGCATGTTCACTGTTTACTCTTTGAAACACAGTAATGGACAACAGACCTGCAAAACATACAGGGAAACGGTTGCATGCAATCAGTCCTTGCTTTATTTCATTGCAAGTTGCAAGCATGTTTTGCATGGTGTTTTTGACAAATTGCAAGCACGTTTTACCCGTTATTCTTAGCAACTTATCAACACGTTTTTGCATAACATTCTTGGCGAGTTGGGAACATATTTTGCATGAGATTCCTGGCAAGTTGCAGACATGTTTTGCATGAGATTTTTGCCAAGTTGCAAGTATGTTTTGCATGAGATTCTTGCCAAGTTGCAAGCACGCTTTGCATAAGATTCTTGGCAAGCTTCAAGCACGTTTTGCATGAGATTCCTGGCAAGTTGCAAGCACGTTTTGCATGAGATTCCTAGCAATTTGCAAGCATAAGACATTCTCTGACAAGTCATTTAGTCATTTATTATGACAACCCTTCAGTTTGTCGTCAGACACCCAAGCAGTAATTATGATTTTTTTTCACCCTGCAATCAGAAAGCAATTAATCTACGATTGCCCTTAATTAGAGCATAATTCCCATTTCGGTCCGGCATTTATAGCACTAGACATAGAGATAATTACTGAGCTATTGAGAGGTAAAGAATAAAAAACTTTAAACACTCATCTAATGATTAACTTTACCCTGGAGACGAGTACAGTATTTAGCCCAATGCATTGCTAAAATCGTATGCTTTTTTGTATGCATTTGCAATCGGTTTTCCAGATATTATTCAGTGGAAGTAATATTGTACTTGAAAACTCAATCATAGACTGTGAAATTAATTTCGCAACCTTTCAACCTGCAACTGGAAAACATTTGGGAGAGTTAAATTAATTTTTAAGATTCCGTCAGAATGCGTTTTCAGAACTTTTTATAGCTGTATGCAGACACACGAACGCACACATAGCTGCACACGAATGCACACACACGTACACACACACACACACACCTTTTTTTCACACTGACGCTGACGGAAACGAAAGAGTATGAAGAAACCTGTCATATGCTCAGAACGCTTATTGTGTATCCTGTTATAAAGAAAAGTATAAGGAATTTTCAGGTGAATGAAATACATCCATTGAAAGCCAAGGTTGTGGTAGAAATGTCTTTGTATATCTCAAGAAAAGAACTGAATTATATAAATCTTGGTAGTCCTAATTGCCTTCGGATTTACCAAAATTCCTGAAGAGAAAACATCGAAAAATATATCTTGAGTGTGTACTTCAAACAGGCAGAAAGTAAAAGATTTTTCTGGTTAAACGATAGGTTATATAATGTCATACATCAATAATGTTGCAAAACCTTAATTTTATGTCGACCTAAATGGATTCTAAATTTATAGTAAAGTAAAATGTGAAATTGAAAAATGAAACCAACTAGCAATTTAACACCGACCGTATTATATATAAGAATCACCTCAGAAATATAAAGGGCTCCTTTCGGTGAAAGAAAAACTAAAGAAAATTTTCAAATTATTACGATTCACTCGGTATTGCCACAACGTCTCTCATCTTTCAGATAATACATACATACATACATACATACATACATATATGCATACATACATACATACATACATACATACATACATACATGATAGACAAAAATAATGAATTTCATTCATTTTGAAATCAATGTAATGTGAACAACGGGAATGCATTGTGGGCAATGTAATTAATTTCTATATAATTTTTTGTAGCGCGAAGGTGAAATTCCCTTTTTCATATCATCTTTTTTAATTCCCATGTGGAATGACCACAAAATAGAAAAAAAAATGTGTCAGCCATTCATTTGTGATTTCCGGGTTTTATTCCAATTGTCATAATTGGGGTCAATGACCAGAAGGGTTATTTTGGTTGTGTCAGGTGGTTTAATATTACAGTAAAGATTTAGCATTAAGATTTTGCAGTGCTGTTATTTTTATTATAAATTATATGACTACTTGCCTATCCCTTCAGTAACCTCCGGTAATGCTGTTACTGGTGGATTATTACTAGTTTAAGTTCCTTGCTGGACGAGTCGGTAGAGTTCTCGGCTAGCACTCTGCTAGGCCCGAGTTCGAGTCTCCAGCCGGCCAATGAGGAATTAGAGAAATTTATTTCTGGTGATAGAAATTCATTTCTCGGTATAATGTGGTTCGGATTCCACAATAAGCTGTAGGTCCCGTTGCTAGGTGACCAATTGGTTTT
>NC_089754.1:50082270-50102270 GCF_040412425.1 Macrobrachium rosenbergii
ATCTAAAAATAAAATCTTCAAATTGTTGATCTAAAAAGAATTTCAAACCTAGAAACAGTAACCTTAATAACGATCTAAAGCTTGTTAAAACTGACTGGAAAAAATTGTTGCAAGTTTCGGCAAAACGCGGAATTTCAAAGCTAGAGACAGTAACCTTAATAACGATCTAATGCTTGTTAAAACTGACTGCAAAGAATTGTTGCAAGTCTCGGCAAAACGCGGAATTTCAAAGCTAGAGACAGCAACCTTAATAACGATCTAATGCTTGTTAAAACTGACTGCAAAGAATTGTTGCAAGTTTCGGCAAAACGCGGAATTTCAAAGCTAGAGACAGTAACCTTAATAACGATCTAATGCTTGTTAAAACTGACTGCAAAGAATTGTTGCAAGTTTCGGTAAAACGCGGAATTTCAAAGCTAGAGACAGTAACCTTCCAACCTAAAACTGACTGCAAAGAAGCAAAACAATTTCAAAGCTAGAGACAGCAACCTTAATAACGATCTAATGCTTGTTAAAACTGACTGCAAAGAATTGTTGCAAGTTTCAATAAACATGGTATTTCAAAGCCAGATTTGTAATCCTATAACCAAACCTTAAGTTTTGTGACGGCATGACTATTTAGACACCCACAACAGAGTCCAAAGTATTAATTAATGTATCTAACAGTATTTTCATATGTGACAACATCTATAGTCTTTGTGGAAAGAGGAAAGAACTTCTCCATGAAAGCTGATTAAATGATTTCCGCTTATAACTAATAATTATAACGGTGTACTGTGGCTATTAATGAAATGTATATTCTTTAGGCACATTCGGATCCACGGGACATCAATAACATTATTAGGTATGTTTAAATATATGGAAAAGCCTCATTATTATTATTATTATTATTATTATTATTATTATTATTATTATTATTATTATTATTATTATTATTATTTCTGACTTGCAAAGCATAAAAGAAAATCATTATTATTATTATTATTATTATTATTATTATTATTATTATTATTATTATTATTATTATTATTATTATTATTACTACTGACTTGCAAATCATACTTCAGTGGAATAGAAAGTTTAACAATGAATGAAAAATCCTAGGAAATAACGAAAACAAAAATTAGCATTTAAAGCTCATCAGTCGTATCTTCATACTTGAACACAATAAATATAATACAAAAGTATGCATCTGACTCTAAGAAAAAAAAAAATGCAGAAGTGAGCTGCTTTCTATAATTCGTCCTCCGGGGTTAGGAAAGAAAATAATAATGACCCACTTAAACGGCCAACATACTAAAGGAGTAATGCTCTTGCGGTCATTACTTCAAGAAGGTTCGGGCGCCTCCCATAATGGTTTCCTTAAAGTTCCTAATAGCTGGGATTTTAATTTTGATATTGTGGTATTATAAAAAAAAAAAAAACTCGAATAGTCATCGTGACAATTCATATATGTTTAGAAGTGTTTTGGGAAATATTTTAGGTATTATAAAAAAAACTCGAATACTGTCATCGTGGCAACTCAGATGTGTTTATAAGTGTTTTGGGAAATATTTTAGGATATTTGCGGAGATATTAAAATATAAGATATATATAAAATATGAAGATGAGCAGAGCAGTAAAAAGGGAATTAGAGAGAATTATGGTCAAGGCGTTGGTGTTTAAAATATCGTAATATAACGGTCGTTTATAAATAGTTGTCTCCCATATCTTTGCTAGGGACCAGTCCTAAATTGGAACAATGATAAAATAACAGCTTCCAAAAATTAATTTTTTATTTTTATTTATTCCTATATTAGTTTTCTGTAAAAGAAAAATATCGTGCCGGCTTTTTCTGTCCGTCCGCATATTTTCTGTCCACCTCAGATCTTAAAAACTACTGAGGCTAGAGGGCTGCAAATTGGTATGATGATCATCCACCTTCCAATCATCAAACATACCAAATTGCAGCCCTCTAGCCTCAGAAGTTTTTATTTTATTTAAGGTTAAAATTAGCCATAACCGTGCTTCTAGCAACGGTAAAGGATAGGCTACTACCTTGCCGTAGTTAAAGTTTCATGGGCAGCGGCTCATACAGCATTATACCGAGACCACCGAAAGATAGATCTATTTTCGGTGGCCTTGATTATACGCTGTATCGGCTGCACAGAAAACTCGATTGCGCCGAAGAAACTTCGGCGCATTTTTACTTGGTTTTATTTATTCCTACATTTGCATTTGATAACAGTCGCCACACAAAAGCTTCTACCAATTCCCACCGAGTCCCTCGCATTAAAAATAAAAAGAGGAGAATTTAGTCGAGTAGAATTCAAGAAAGAACTGCCAACATCGACGGCGAAAATTCCGGTAATAAACAAGCTATAAACGACCATGAACTCGGGGGAAATGAAAACAAAATCAAAAGAGAGAAGAATTTATGGAGAGGGGAGAGAGGGGAAAAGAAGAGGGAAAAAAGCGGCGAGGAGGAATTATATCAACAGCGACCCTTCCCGAAAGGAAAGGGGGAGTGAAAACAGGAGGTAATGAATAATTTTGTTTAACCTCCTGTTACAGAAACTGAATTTATTTCGGAAAAAGTAATGGGGTGCGTTTTTTTTTTCAAGCCTTTGTGAATCGCCATTGAGAGATTTATGCTTGCGTTTTCTATGCTTTTAGTTGTTTTACGTTATTTATACTCACTGTCTGGACGTTGCGTAATTCAGTGTTGTACAGTTTTTACCTGAATCTTCTTCTTCACTACTTTTAGTTTTTGTATATATATATTATTTATATATATATATATATATATATATATATATATATATATATATATATATATATATATATATATATTTTTTTTTTTTTTTTTTTTTTTTTTTTTTTTTTTTGACAGACTTATTACACCCGTCTGCTTATTTTATTCACGTTTCATTTTCATTCATAACTAAGGAACTAGATATTGTTTTAAAGTGATTTCATTATACTAGGTCACTCGTTGTCTGGTCGACTGTTCTTCCTCATTCTTAATACAGTTAACGTAAGCTTTTTTTCCCCGGCGCTTGTCTTAGCAGATCAAGAGACCTGATGTTCGAATTATTTTATACCATTTGTCGAGTATTTCTTAACTTTTTTTCAGTTAAGGGGAAAATCGTCAAACAACAGTATATTTTACTTTAGTTTCTCAAGTAAACAAAAATAAAAGTATCAAGCTATTATCCCCTGTTTACCTAAGCAAGGTCTAACAGCCTGAGGATATGCTAGGCTCCAAATGTATTTTTTCTCAGGCACATCCGAAATACACATTTATAGTAGGAAATCTAAACTCTCTCTCTCTCTCTCTCTCTCTCTCTCTCTCTCTCTCTCTCTCTCTCCCTCTCTCTCTCATTTTTTTTTTTTTTCAAAATTTCATTAACTACTTTTCCCCAGCTAAGAAGAGCATCAGGCCACGGATGCATTTTTTAAATTTTAAATTTTACGGAATGAAAAGATTTATACTAAAAAATACAAGAGGAGCTCAAACTCTAATTTCTGTTTTTATGTATCACAAATCCCAGGACATAATTAGCTTAATCTGGAAACAGCAAACTGTCAATTAGAAGCAATTATGAAAATGGATCCTTCTAATGAGATTTTATTCCAGGTGACATTTTTGGAGGGGGGTTGGGGAGAAGGGAGACAGACGAATGATTGTGGAATTTAAAATTTCATTTAATTTATGTTGATATCGCAACCGTATGAGACAGGAGAAGGGAAATGAAAAGAGAATTACTTTTATTTATTTCTTATTATTATCTTGACAAGGATCCCATTGCCCCCTTGCTCGTTTCGTAGGATTCACGGGCCTCATTGTAACCCACTGACACTCACGATATCTGAGGCATTGCCTTCTGGAGTGAGGATGATACCTCAGGGGTTTCATAGGAGAATCATATTATCACAGTATTAACTACTTTGGCTTTTAAAAAAAGTCATTATTTCTTAATACTAATATAATTTTAGATCTGTCTTCGCCCTGCATGCGTTCTTGAAGGGGATTCGGTCAGCATTTGATTCTTGTCATACTTTCAAAACTCATTGATATTTACAAAAATAGCTATTTTATCAATATTCTACTATCATTGCCACTAATATGGCTGAAGCCGTTATTGCTATTATTACTTTTGTTTTTATCGTCTTATCTCCATTCCACTCATCTTATAGCTAATAAGCGTAGTAAATGATTTGGGTAAGAGAATAAATACAATGACGATAATTAGAAAAAAAATGCATAAAGTGTCTTCATCAGTAGATTACACACGTTATGGCTGGCATAAAACGCGACACAGATATAATATAAAAGTTGAAAGCTTTTATTAGGAAACTTTGGGTTTCAGAATTTTTTTAGAGGCGAAATAGATTTTATTCAAGACTGAATAATATAATATAAAAGTTACAAGTTCTGGGGCAGCTATATTGACGTTTATTGGGAAACCTTTAGCTTTCAAAAATTTTTTTAGAGGTGAAATAGATTTTCTTCAAGACTGAATTCAAATTCAAAATGAAGAATGTATTTCGATCAATAATTCCCATGAGGCAATAGGTCATGTCATTGAAAGTAAGAGTTGAGGTAGTTAAACCAACATCAAGAAAAGAAATTTAGGTATAGGCAAGAGGTGAATGGGGAAATATAGATAATGCCATTATTGAGCACGTCATTGACGTCTAGAACTAATTGTAATAACCACTATAGCAGTAAGGATTATAATAAGGTAGTATATGGTATAAAAAAGTTGCGTGTGAAATGGTGGCCACACTATCAAAAATATACATGCTTGCCGCACAATTGAAAGACCTGGGTTCGATCCTGATGTGTGTCAGAAATTTATTTCTGTTCCACGCGTGATTGTGTGCTGATATATATATATATATATATATATATATATATATATATATATATATATATATATATATATATATATATATATATATATATTATATATATATATATATATATATTGCATATGTATTATATATATATATATATATATGTATATATATATGTATATATTAAATATATATATTATATATATATATATATTGTATATATACATAAATATATATACACACATGCATATACACATATACATAAATACACTGTATCTTACGAATACACAAACGATACGAATAACAGACGGTCAGCTAATCTGCCAAGCCCTCCCCAAAAAAAAAAGATGCTAAAAAAAAATGTGAATGAAAATACCGTTTAATATCTCCCTGCTTTTCATGATGGTTATCCTGATAAATTCCCAGAATTTATGGAGTCCCCGAACACTTGAACATGGGAAGGGAGGAATTTATCAGCTCGTTAACCGGAACAATTTACGTTCTGTCTCTTCTATTCCCTTCTCTCCTTATGTGTAGGGTCACCGGGTAAATAATAATTCGTATTTTTGTGTGCATTTCCCTTTTCGTGTTCTGCTGTTCCCTCCCCCGTGTCTGTCAATTCCTTACTTCTCTAATCCTGCTTCCATTCCTTCTTCTTTAGGTTGGGTATCAGAATTGTATGGGTCTTATTTTGTTTTATGTTTGTGGTATTTCTTGTTTTGAATTGATTTTTATAGTAGAGAAATATATGTGTATATATATATATATATATATATATATATATATATATATATATATATATATATATATATATATATACATATATATATATATATATATTTATATATACATATATATATATATATATATATATATATATTTATATATGCATATATATACACATATATACCTATAAACATATACATATGAGTCAGATATGAATGAAATGTGGATTATTTTGTTTGCAGATGGTACAGAGTTGACTGGATAGTGAAAAGAAAGTGCAAAAAGCAGTGAAAATGTTTGAACATTTTTACAAATGGTAAAATTTAGGAGGAAATGTGAGCAAGTATAACCTGATAACGGTAATGAAACCAGGAAAATGGTGCAATGACTATTACTGTGGAATAGGGAAGAATGTAAGCTGCTGACTAGTATTTCGGAATGAATGTAGCGGACAGTGACAGAATGAGAGAAGAGTGAGTCACAGAAAGCATAAGCAAGGAAGGTAGGAGGATGTACACAAAAGATCAGAATGATTAGAAAAATGAAGAGTTTATGGAAGACAATGTAGGAACATATTGCAAGGACTGTTGAGCCAACTCGCCTTCTCAGAAGTGAAGTGCGGATGTTTGAATACCCATGAAGGAAAACGGTTGAAGCCATGGAGATGAAATTTTTCACTACATAGGTGGTACTGGAACTTAATTGGTGAAACATATGAAGATACACCAAAGAAATGATAAGAATTTCATCTTAAATCAAAATAGGGATCTAAGTTTTACAAGATGGTTTGGTCACGTGGAAACATGGGATGGTGATAGATTTTGAAGAGTGTATAATCGATAAGCATTAGGTAGCATCAGGAGTTTACTACCTAAGGTAGCATCAGTTGACTAACAAAGATAGCATCAGGAGTTGACCACAAACATGGCATCAGGAGTTGACTACCAAAGGTAGCATCAGGAGTTGACAATCTAAGGTACCAGCAGGAGTTGACTATCTAAGGTAGCATCAGGAGTTGACTACCAAAGGTAGCATCAGGAGGTGACTATCTAAACATTGCCTACAAGATACAGATGAATGACATGGTGTTTGTTGGGTACTTTGAACCACAGCGGATGAAGACTAGATTAAGATATATGAAGAAACTAACGCTGAATTAGTTTCGTCCACTGAGGCTCATCCACTTTTCAGAATTATATACACACACACACACATATATGTGTGTGTATGTATACGAGTATATACATATATGTGGGTGTGTGTGTAGTGTGTGTATGAATGTCTTTATGTATGTATGAATATGTTCACAAGCATAAAGTTTAATATAATTATGCTTGTAAAGGAAAGACTGAAATGATACCATTAATCAGCACGGGAAAGAGGAGCATGATATAACAAAATCGAAACAGAATAAAAGAGAGGAGAATTAAAAGTCGAGTGTCGAGGGAAAACAGCAAATGGAAAGGGGAGAGAGAGAGAGAGAGAGAGAGAGAGAGAGAGAGAATTATATCACTGATGAATATTCCCAAACGCAGCCAGAGGGAAAAGATAAAATACCGTGGTCCAACCTGTTATCAGAAGTACCCCTTAATTTGCATAATTCCTGAGAATTAAGCTGGAAATAGATACGCGTTGTAAAGTTATAATTACTTGGTGCATTTTTAACTTCTGCAGATTATTATCATCACAGGATTGGGTTCCAGATTATAAATGAGTTTTTCCTTGGTGTGGGATTGTACGTGAGTTTTGCTTTGATGCTTTGTAGGTCAAATGATCATAGCTCAGTGGTTCCCAGATATGAGATTTTAGGTTGGGTGGTTTTGTCTGCTCTAAATCCAGAGTCAGTTTCGCTTTCATTTTGGGTAGTGAGTCTGTAAATTGTGTTTCATACCACACCATAGATTGCTAGTAGCGTTTAGAGTTGTACTTGGCTCACGTAGTAGACTGGGCAACAGCTCTTAAGTTTCAAATAGTACATCAGTTGTGCTTTGATCTAAGACTGTAGGTCGGTTAGGCTTGGTTTTCATGACAGTTACGCCAGTCGCTTTAAATTTCAAATCTCTGACAGTTGCAGCTGGATCTCGGACTTCAAGCCATTTGTACATGGACTTCAAGTTATAAGACTTTCAGTCATGCTTTATTTTCAGACCACAGGTCAGTTATGTTTAAATTGAAGACTATGAACCAATTGCTCTTGAATTTTAGAGGGCATGCCCATGAGTTGCGCAATGTTCAGCTTAGCTTACACTTGATAGCTGTAGGTCATATCTGGCTTGGATGTAAGATTCTTGTAGATTTGTTGTTCTGGAGCTTCAGGTAGAAGGTCGCTTGTGATTAGGATTGTATGTGACTTGAGATTCTGCATGTGATTCTCAGATCGAGGATAATTTTATACTAGCACGGGCTTTTGCTAATACATTTTGGTAACAATAGAATATTATCACACTCTTTTCAGGTTCACTGGGCATTGATTTCAAGAATTTGGTCCTAAACTATTGTGTAATGTGAAAGCTGTATTATTACCAACAATTTGAACAAATTTCAGTATAGAAATATATAATTACAGCTTTCACGTTATTCCATAAAAATTAGTATATTTGTAACATAAGTGATTGGCTTGCTTATGAACCTCATTGAGTAAAGACTAAGTGCTTTGTTACTTTGACTGACAACTACTTCAGAAGCGAAAAATAATTCTATAAAAAACGAAAACAGTTAATGAATGGATAATGTTAGTGGCAGTAGAAGTCTTAGTATTAAGCATTAATAATTGTGATAACAGCAGTACTTATGGTAGTAGAATTTTACTTGTGCATTACGCAAGAATTCTCAACCATAAACTTTATTCAATGGATTTCAGAGAATTCTATAAGTTTGAAGGGTTGCAAAACTTCTTCTTTAATAGTTTGTAGCACAAGGGGAGATATGCAATTCAGACCGTTTCCAAACTATCGTTTCGGGCATAGCATTCCATTAAAGCCTGTTTGTTTTGCAATATCCTGCCGAGGAACCTTTATATGATGGGTTTTAAACGACTTGTTGATTGGGGCGTGGGAGCAACTGACTGCGGCTGCAGATTGCAAGGAACTATGAATGTTACTCGGTGTACATAGATAGTTACCTATTTAAATTGACGTTCGATCACTATGATTGCAAGGGGCGTTTGATGCTGATATATATATATATATATATATATATATATATATATATATATATATATATATATATATATATATATATATATAGATATACATATATATATGTGTTTGTGCACGTATGTATATAAGTAATCGTAAGCTAGTGGTTAGGACAAAAGCCTCTACAACAAGAGTACCTGGATTTGTTTCCAAAGCCACTGGGAAACGATTATTACAAGATCTAATTAAACCCAAAGGCTTATGTATCTGGTAGCTAGCCTACTTTAGTAAGCTGCATTGTGGAAGATTTAGGTACAGGGCCTGCAACCTCATCCCTTCTAATTGAGAAATTACTTTATATATATATATATATATATATATATATATATATATATATATATATATATATATATATATATATATATATATATATATATATATATATATTTATATACTGTATATAAGTATATCTGAAAAGCAACAATATTAGCATCTGTAAAATTAAAATTAACTTACAGCAGCAAAGAAATCTAATGCGAAAATTTTTTTTTAAATCTTTAAAATAAGCACAGTAAATTATGAAAATAATAATTTGATACATATAATACAGAACATCTTTTAACATAAGGTCATACATGGATTAAACACCTCAACAATAAAATTTTTTCTCTCTCTCTCTCTCTCTCTCTCTCTCTCTCTCTCTCTCTCTCTCTCTCTCTCTGTTCTAGC
Organism: Macrobrachium rosenbergii; assembly: GCF_040412425.1. NCBI lineage: Eukaryota > Metazoa > Arthropoda > Malacostraca > Decapoda > Palaemonidae > Macrobrachium > Macrobrachium rosenbergii. The sequence continues at coordinate 50,091,705 of NC_089754.1, forward strand.
AAATGTATGCATTTATTCCACAAAGCTTATAGTATACGCATATGATTATATTAATTTGTACATAATTGAACAAAGCGACGTTTTTTATAAAGTTCGCTAAATAAGTTACTGATTTTATTCTTGGATGGGGGAGTTTGAAAGCTGACATTTATTTCATCTAAAGATGCTTTGTAATAATATTTGTACGTTGCTGGAAACGTAGCCGAAGCGAATCAGAACAAATAATTCTATTGCATTCATCCGAGGAAGTCGAATTTCATGTTAAATTTTTAGTCTGGAAAATTAGAAAACATTCCTGGGAAAATATCTATTCGTTTCATAAAAAATATAGTGACCAACGGCGCTCAGGGAAAGAGGTCAAGGGCAGAGAGAGAGAGAGAGAGAGAGAGAGAGAGAGAGAGAGAGAGAGAGATTAATGATCAGTATATTGAGAAACGTAAGAATAACAAGTGCAGATAAATTGGTAAACAAATGAAACTTGAAGACAGATTTTGCATAACAAACTGGAGCTACAAATTCCCTTCAATATATGCGTTAAAATTCATTGATAGATAAAGGACACAGTCAGGTGGTGTAACGACCCTACAAGTTACAAATTCAGATAAAATATGAAAGGGAGGAAGGTGCATGAAGTCTGGAGTAAAAAAACTACCCTCTTCGAAGGTAACAACTAAAAAATGCGCAGAAGTTTCTTCAGGGTAATCGACTTTTCTGTACATCGTATAATCAAGGCCACCGAAAATAGATCTATCTTTCGGTGGTCTCAGTATAATGCTGTATGAGCCGCGGCCCGTGAAAATTTAACCACGGCCCGGTGGTGGCCTATCTTATATAGTTGCCAGATGCACGATTATAGCTAACTTTAACCTTAAATAAAATAAAAACTATGGAGGCTACAGGGCTGCACTTCGGTATGTTTGATGATTGGAGGGTGGATGATCAACATACCAATTTGCAGCCCTCTACCCTCAGTAGTTTTTAAGATCTGAGGGCGGACAGAATAAAGTGCGGACGGGCAAAGCCGGCACAATAGTTTCCTTTTACAGAAAACTAAAAACATCGGATAAACGACCGCGGGTGCAGCGAAATCGAAACGAAATTAAAGGCAGAGAAACTTTACAGGCGAGGGGACAGGGAAAAATGAAAAAGAGAATAGGGAGAAAGACAATTATCTCAATGGTGACCCTTCCCCAAAGGAAAGGGGAGCAAAACAGAAGATGATAAATGACTTAGCTTAACCTTTTATTAAAAAGGAGCCCTCCGTGTGCTCAGCTTTGCGGAATTCTGTAAATTCTGAGGTGGAACTGTTTGTGGATTAGAGAAGCGAAGAGTTAACCAGTTGTTGGAGATTCAGATCATTGTGATATTATTAGACTTTAGGCTTCGGGGATTACTTTTGGTTAGGGGATGATCTGACTGTATATTGATTTTTGTAATGTAGTCTGATGGCTATGTTCAGTCATAACGAAGATCCATTTCTTTTTTTTTTTTTTTTTTTTTTTTTTTTGAGTAATGGGAACGCTTAGCTGTGAATTGTTTTTAAAATCTGTTTTTTTCTCTCTCTCTATTTAATTTTTGTTGTGTATCACTGCGCTGATTAAAATTATAATCTTGCTCAAATATTATTCATTTATTTCAGACTTAGTTTTCATGTTCTTTTCAATGCTTTTTCATCATAAATGTTAAACCATACATAAAGCTCATAATCACCAAGATAGTCAAATTTTGCTATAGTCTTGGAGCATTCCCTCTTCATTGATTTATCCCTTCAGCATCTTCTCTTCCTAAATAATTTAAGTATACCTTAGTTTAACCAGACCACTGAGCTGATTAACAGCTCTCCTAGGGCTGGCCCGAAGGATTAGACTTATTTTACGTGGCTAAGAACCAACTGGTTACCTAGCAACGGGACCTACGCGAGAAATGAATTTCTATCACCAGAAATAAATTCCTCTTATTCTTCATTGACCGGTCTGCGATTCGAACTCGCGGCCAGCGGAGTGCTAGCTGAGAACGGAACCCACTCTCCCAACGAGGAACTTTCTCTTCCTAAAACTCTTTGTTAAACGGAAAAATCATTTAACTTCTCTTGTTTTTCCCTGTAGTATTTTTTCCCTTGGTGCGATCAGTGCACCTCACGTGGTGCACTGTAAGCATTACTAAAGGTTATTTGCAGTGCCCCTTCGGGCCGTAGCTACGCAAATTTTTTCCCGTTTAGTTTACCTCCATTCCGGCTTCCAGAGTTCCAGTGCGCTGTCCAACGACTCTAACTCGCTCTTTTCACTTTCCTAATCGCTAAATGGCTGGAAGTGTCCTAGTTCTTGGTTCTATAGCCAATTTCCTAAAAAAAAAAAAAAAAATAATCAATTAAAAGAATAGTATCAAAACAACACAAGTTTTCAATGAAATTAAATATAAACAACCGAAGAACACTAACTATAAAAAAAACTTACTGAAAAACTATTGAAAAAATATATTGTACAGGGATGTAATAAGGGATTGGAAAACTATTTTTTTTTTCGACATCCCCAAATCCAGAAGCCTAACTGAAGACTACCAAATCTTCCGCTGTCAATAGAATTGATTCTAATGGCAGCACCACAAGCCTCCATAAGAGGATTAGTGTCAGGTCTCATCAGTCAAGCGTTTTCGGATAAAACAATAGGGATGAGGTCGAGGGACCATTTTTTTTTTCTGGGAAGAAACTGTTCTTTGAAAAAAAATAGAACACGGCTTAAGTCACTGTTGTATTAGAAAGTATGGCGAGGCTGGCTATTTTTATTTAGCTTTTCTTGATCTTATTCTTTTTATTGATAATTTGTTTATTTATTTATTCTTTTATTGGTAATTTGTTTATCTATTTTTGAAAATTTGGCTGCAAAGCCAAGCACTGGTTGTTGGGGGGGGGGGCCACTTTCAGCCGTTCAACGGTGAAGAGAATGGAAAGAGCGAGTTTGAAAGGCTGGACAGCTTGCTGGAAAAAAAGAAAGAAAAAATCGAGGTAAAGTAAATTCCTTCCTTAACAACTAAAAGGCAGATTGATTCTCTATTTCTTTTTTACTTCTGTTTTGGTTTAGTTCCCCTGTTTTACAAAATAGGAATAAAAATTTTTGAAGAATGTGAAGAAAATATCTTCCCCAGAATTTCTCTTTGATAATCAGAACTCAAAAAGATATTATTTTCAGTTTTCTTAAAGACATTTGAATTTTAAAGCACATTTTTCACCAAAGGTTGATGCGATTATCAAATATGTAATTCTGGGCAATACAAAACTAAGTGCGCTAATCCCAAAAAAGCCAATTACATCCCAGTCTGTAAAGAAAAGAATGGGGTAATACTGCACCACCAACAGTAAGAATAGCTTATAATGACGTCTAAATAAAGAAATGGCGCTTTTTAAAGAGAAGATAATAGAATAGCATTACGCAATTGCGTAGGTGTATATAAAGACTGAGCATGTTTCACGTAAACAAGCGCAAAAATATAGAAATATCTACTTTTTTATAGAAAACTCTATTCAAAAGGATTAGGCTATGTCAGAAATTTATAAGGACAAAATAAATTTCTCTCTCTCTCTCTCTCTCTCTCTCTCTCTCTCTCTCTCTCTCTCTCTCTCTCGATGGTTTTTGTAGAGAAAGAATATACAGTGCCAATGCTACATTTACACTTTAACTGCTGAACCAAGGATGATTACTCTGTGCAGATAACTTCCAAAACTTTGCATCCTTTCTCACTTCCTTGCTATCAAGGCTTTTCGTCGCATCGTCTTCCATTCTCTGCACATGACTCCACCGTCTCCTGTTGACCTTTGCTAACCATTTCACCAGTTCTACAGTGTGCGTACACACACACACACACACACACACATTATTAACCGAGATTTGTGAGGATTTTATTTTTTTTTCATAAAGATACCTTAATTTTTACATGAAATACAAACTTAGCCTATAACGTAACTATAACGTAAGTTTATATTGTACTATTAAACAGAACGAATCTCTTTTATCCTAAGGCTTAGTGAAAAAAATATTAAACTTTATAGCGGTTCCAATTACATACAAATGTAGATTTCGAAGAGAATTTCCAATGTCTTTGCAATCGTTTTCCCCATTAGATTCTTCTGAATCGTTATGCATAAAACGTTTTTCTTTTCTCTCGAAAATTTTCATCACAACAACATTTTCTTGTTTTCACTTTTTTTGCTGAAAGGACCCATTCATCAAAGGCGATGTTTTTTTCCTTCTGTCCTTCATCTCTTTCTCTTGTTTTTGAAGTCCATTGCTTTGAGTTTTATGTCCTGATTAGAGTCCGAACGATCTGGGAGGGAGGGGCGGCTTTTATTTATTTGTTTCTTTCTCATCTTTCTCTCTTTTTTTAGTTTTCTGTAAAAGAAAACTATTGTGCTGGCTTTGTCTGTCCGTCCGCACTTTTTTCTGTCAGCAATTTTTTTCTGTCCGCCCTCGGATCTTAGAAACTACTGAGGCTAGAGAGCTGCAAATTGGTTCGTTGATCATCCACCTTCCAATCATCAAACATACCAAATTGCAGCCCTCTAGCCTGAGTAGTTTTTATTTTATTTAAGGTTAAAGTTAGCCACAATCGTGCTTCTGGCAACGCTATACCATAGGCCACCACCGGGCCTTGGTTAAAGTTTCATGGGCCGCGGCTCATCTATCAGTATTTTACTAAGTTACAGAACTGAGTAATTTACTGATAAATGAAATTCAGTATTTCATAACGTATAATATTATGTAGCTCTTTGATTAAGTGGTTCATGTTTGAAAGAGTGAAATTTTCGTATTGATTTTTTCAATTTTTTTCAAATTTGAAAGAGTGAAATTTTCGTATTGATTTTTTCAGTTTTTTTTTTTTCAAATTTGATAGAGTGAAATTTTCGTACTGATTTTTTCAATTTTTTTTCAGATTCGAAAGAGTGAAATTTTCGTACTGATTTTTTCAATTTTTTTTCAGATTCGAAAGAGTGAAATTTTCAATTTTTTTTAAATTCGAAAGAGTGAAATATTCTTATTGATTTTTTCAGTTTTTTTCAAATTTGAAACTGAAATTTTCGTATTGATTTTTTCAAATTAATTTTAGTTAATGTAAAAGAAATCTATAAACATACGATAAACTCAATTTTTACTTGATACCGCAGATAACAAACACTGAAAAAATTTACAGAATGAAACATCTGCGAGAAATTGAATTCCATTTCCCTCTTGGCTTCCTAACCAATACTGCGGTGGCAAAAACAGCGTTCCTTTTCCCCATAGATGAAGTATTTAGCCACCCACCCATAACCCCCCGCCCCCAAAAACTGATTGAAGTTTAATATCGCAGCTGACAGAGCAATAGACCTCCACCCGAAGCGCCCAGCCAGGGCTCAGACAACGAATCTGTTTGTGATCTCCGGATAATGGAATGTGATGCAGCATTAATTCCTCGGTAATGATTCGATTAAACGGCATCAGGAAAGGAATTAGAAGAACTTTCTGGAAAATAAATATAAATTTTGGATAGTCTTCCACCATCCGTTTTCGATTATTATTTGAATTATATTATCGTTCGAATTATCGATGTGATTAGTTCTTTTCGAGCGTTCAGTTGAATTCAGTGTACGTTTATTTACTTTACCAGATTCCAAGTGTCAGCTTCCCGATTTTAAGCATAAACTTTTGAAGCCTCATTATCAACAGGGGGGGAGATTTGAAAACCAGATTAGACATCTGGTGGTGACCATAGAGTTATCAGGATATCTGTCCAGCAAGAATATATATATATATATATATATATATATATATATATATATATATATATATATATATATATATATGTATATGTATATATATGTATATACATAGGATACTTTATATATATATATATATATATATATATATTGTATATATATATATATGTGTGTGTCTCTGTGCTTGTGTATTTCCAAATATCAGTAAATATGGAATTCACGATTATTTGTAAATCAGTTAAATCAGAAGGGATTTATAATTGTTAAGGCTTGAATGCAATTCGGTTATTCATAAGATCAAAGTCAAACGTTTTTCGTCGCATATTCACCAAAGTTCCATTCCTCGCTGCGGTATACCGCATACAGAGTATAGTGCACGGCGTACTGTAGGCAGGAACGAAGTCTTTAGAACTATTCTGTTGCGAACAACTGTAATTTCCCTCTGTAATTCCGTTCTAACCCAAATTAGCTGTCCACCTTCTTGAATTTTATTTTGTCCAAGTTTTGACCCTTTTTTTAGTTTTCTGAAAAGAAAACTATTGTACCGGCGTTGTCTGTCCGTCCGCACTTTTTCTGTCAGCATTTTTTCTGTCCGCCCTCAGATCTTAAAAACTACTGAGGCTAGAGGGCTGCAAATTAGTATGTTGATCATCCACCCTCCAGTCATCAAACTTACCCAAGTGCAGCCATCTAGCCTCCGTAGTTTTTATTTTGTTTAAGGTTAAAGTTAGCCATAATCGTGCTTCTGGCAACGATATAGGCCAGGCCACCACCGGGCCGTGGTTAAAGTTTCATGGGCCGCGACTCATACAGCATTATACGGAGACCACCGAAAGATAGATCTGTTTTCGCTGGCCTTGATTATACGATGTAAAGAAAACTCGATTGCGCCGAAGACACTTCGGCGCATTTTTTACTTGTTAAAATATAAGGCTTTCAGGGCACCTTTTGTGAGCATTTTGAGAAATATGACTCGGCTGTCCAATAAAACATCCTAATTTCATACCCACCACATGCCCTGTTAAGAAACGGAATATCAGGATTTTGTCTTTACAAATCAAGGTTTCTTGGGGCACCTTTGTGAGAGTCAAGAAATATGACTCAACAGTCCTATAAAATAACATACTCTTATAACCACTTCATGACCTGTAAAGGAGAATAATAGGATTTGGTGTCTTCTGTGTAGGCCTGTGGAAAGATTTCTGAAATGGTCCCAGGTAAACAACGTCCGTCATCCCTTTCTCTCTGAGCGTCAGACTTCGCATCCATTTCCTCCCCAATATTTCATGGGAATGCAATCATATATTGTACGTCGTGTAGCTTTGCTCCATTGGCAGTTTAGAAGTCGAGTTGGGAGTTTTAACTTTTCTTGATATCAGGAATATAGGGAAAAGATTTTTTCTGGCGCTCAGAAAATATTCATGATCAAATTTATTTTTCCTCTGCTTCTTCTTCGTCGTGATTTTTTTTATTTTTTTTTTTTGCTTCCTCTTATTCCTCCTTTACGTTAAAAGACTTTTATCGTAGTTAAAAGAGGCAAAGCTACAATGGAATTGGAAGGCCAAGCGCTGGGACCTGTGTGGTCATTCAGCGCTGAAAGGATATTGAGAATAAAAGATTTTAAAGGTGTAACAGAAGGAAAACTTTTGCACTATGAAACATTTGCTAGAAGAGGATGGAAATTAAGATGAAAGAAAGATAATATGAACGGAGGTACAGTAAAAGGAATGAAAGATGTTAGAGCTAGGGGCCGAAGGGACGATGAAAAGAACCATTGGTCTCTTTCCCCACATGGAAATTACTTGCCCAGAATTACAATCTGGTCTGATGCCTAGAAAGTGGTGTCCCAAAGTGGGGTTGTCAGTATAGAGGAAGCACAAGAGTACGTGCAAGGCAGGGGTGAGTGGCGCATTGTTGGTCGGAAGGCTCCTCAGAGCAGGTTTACGAAACGGTTGATATTGTAAAAGGTTTATCCCCTGGGACTTTTAGCCCTCAACGTTGAACGTGACATCACATATTTTTTCCCTTTAGAATCACTTTCATTACGGGAAAGAATTTGTTCATGAGAACGAAAAATAAAAGTCGGAAGATTTTTAAGATTACTCATACACTAATCTTAGCATAAATCACACAATCATGAGATTTTTTAGGTAAAAAAAAAAACCTCGTAAATCACTGCAAAGCTTTTTACTGACATTCGCCCCACGTCTAGGGATTGCATTTCCAAGAATTCAATTAAACAAACGTCATTCTCTCTCTCTCTCTCTCAAGGAGAGGAGGGTCTATTTCATGATGAAAGCAGTGGAACCGGAAGCATATCAAAAGGAATATTAATGACCAAGCGCGTTGAATGCATGAAAGGTGTGCCTGCTTTTTTTTCCGTCGCTTTAATGGATTTCAAGAAAATATCGAGAACGTACGCATTCAGAGCAGGCGTGTAAACTCGTCTTGAATATGCATAACGTAAAGTGGGTACCTCTGAATTCAAATTCGATCACTTTATTAAAGCAAGGCCTTTCACTCAACAGTGTTCCAAATTCTACATTAGACATTTGGCCTCCTGAAATTAACCTTTCTAGTTGGAGCCATATTTTTTAATATTAGATTTTATTCTCTTCTTTTTTATTTAGATACGGGACTATAGGGAAAGGAGGCAAATAAGTGTTCTAAATTCTACATTAGACATTTGCTTTTTTTTTTAATAGGGAAGATGAAGAGAGTAGACAAAGTAAGTGTTTCTGATTCTACACTAGACATTTGGCCTCATGAAATGAACCTTTCTAGGCAAAGTGTTATTTTTTAATATTAGATTTTATTATTCTTCTTTTATTTTAAATAGAGACAATGGGAAAAGCAGGCAAAATCAGTGGTCGTGATAGTGACTGGTGAGTGTAAAAGTGATTGTTTAATATTTCAGTGCAGTAGTGAAAACAAAGGAGCTAGAGAAAGGCAGGTGTTGTTACTGAGAAAAGTGATCGTAAATGTATTCTAGTTGTTGCTGAAAGTGCAGAAAGTTATTCAAAAGTTTAAAAACTTCTTCGAGGGAGTAACTTTGATTTGAATATAGTGTGGTAAACTGGAGACAGCAAGATTGAGGAATGAACGTGTGAATTGATTGTGCAGCTATATGAATATTTGATTCGTGTAGGTTTTTGTCAGCAGATATAACGGATTATGGCAGAACGAGGGATGAAGTAGGTCACAGAATTGGAGAAGGAAGACGGCGTCAATAACCTAGGTGCTGTGACGCCAGCTTTAATAACGATAAATCGGTCAATCAATCTGGTTAAGGAAGGTTTCGACGAAGAATGTCTTTGGCATCAAAAGCTGAACTGAATAAAGGAATTATTTGTAAGGCACTTATCTTTGTTTGAATTGAATGTAGAATTAAGACCAAAGGTCACGCACTGGGACCTATGAGGTCATTCAGCGCTGAAACGGAAATTGACAGTAGGAAGGTATGAAAGGCGTAACAGGTGGAAAACCTCGCAGTTGCACTATGAATCAATTGTTAGGAGATGGTGGAAAGTAAGATGGAAGAAAGAGAATATGAAAGGAGGTACAGTAAAAGGAACGAAAGGGGTTGCACGCTGCAAAGAACCTTAAGCAATACCTACAGTGGAACTGAGGTCAAGACTTGAAATGCGAATGAGAGAAAGAGGGCAGACAAACACTGCAATCTCGCAAAACGAGAGAAACAACCAAAGGGGAAAAATCAGCCCAAGGGTGATCCCAGTGACCGCCGGGGTAGAAATATCCACCGTGGCAACAAATTGACCAATGATTGAACTTCCATTAGCGAACCGCGCGGTCCAAAGACGATGCCATGGCCGCTGCTCCGTCTTGCTTTATCTTCCGTGACAGACAGCGACGACAGAAAGAAATGAGGGCTAATTCGGAACAAAAGTAAGACCGAATGGCGACATTTATCCCCGACGGGTTCTGCTCAAAGGGGCGCATTGTGTCCTGATTATATTCTGGCCGGAAAATCGGTTTCCACCGACCGGTAACACGAGGACGGCCAAACGACTCGGAAAGAAACACAGATATGGGGTGACTGTTGTTTATTTTGTTGCGACAGGCCTGAGAAAAGGCATCTCTCTCTCTCTCTCTCTCTCTCTCTCTCTCTCTCTCTCTCGTCAACATCTTAAACTTTTTTTTTTCAAAAATTTCCGTTGTCATGAAATTCTGAAATGCTTCAGAATAAATACATTTCCTCTTTCAGATTCAACGTTTTCTGTGGGAAGTAGTTCCAAAGATATTAATTATTAGTTACTCAAGAGACAATCGATAATAAATTAATGACGTTCAACTTTTTCTTTAAATTATGTAACACGGCTTCATTATAAACCTTCAGCTGTAACATTCTCTCTCTCTCTCTCTCTCTCTCTCTCTCTCTCTCTCTCTCTCTCTCTCTACGCTTCAGTATCTGAACATTTTTGCTGGAGAATTACCATTGTCATCAGATATTTTAGAATCAATGCATTCCCACTTTCGGATTTACCGTTTTTTGGGGGGAATATTTCCAAAAATATTAATTATTAGTTACTCAAGAGACGACAGGCAATTGATTCAACTTTTTCTCCGACTTACGTTAACACTGCTTTAATAAAACCCTTCAGCTATAAAGGAGAGTTGGCTCAACAATCCCTGTATATTTTTCCACCTTGGTTTCTACAAATACCTCATATATCATCTCAATCTCTTTTGTATATCCTGAATCCTGCTATCTCCCTTATTTCACCTATTCTACAACTAACCTTTAATTTATTTGCCATTATCTGTTATATTCATTCCCAAATCTTTGCGTCCATTTTTCC
>NC_089754.1:50107270-50109770 GCF_040412425.1 Macrobrachium rosenbergii
ATTCGAGAAGGAAGATTATTGTAAGGAAGCTAATTGGACACGGGATGATATATATATATATATATATATGTATGTATGTATGTATGTATATATGTATAGTGTGTATGTATATATATATATATATATATATATATATATATATATATATATATATATATATATATATATATATATATATATATATATATATATATATATATAATGTGTGTGTGTGTGCATAAAATTTACGTTACAATTTATGAGTATGAATAAGGCTTTCACTAAGCTACCACAGTTTACAGTTAACTTTTACCAGGGCTCCTCTATTCCATCCATTGTTATATAAAATTAAGTTTAATATAAAATTACTGGAGCTTATCTGCCAAGGACATCAAGCATTCATGGATGGTCACCCATCCACGTCCAGATCAGACATAATGTTTTTTACTTTCACCAGTCTTATTGAGGCGAAACGTGACCTTATCTCCGTTCGTTAAGAAACATATTGTGTGTTTCCTTGACTTCCATAACTTTCGTTTCACTAAGTTCCAGTGTTACACTATTGAGTAAAAAAAAAATAAGAAAAATAAATAATACGCCGAAGTTTCTTCGACGCAATCGAGTTTTCTGTACAGCCCTACAGCGTATAATCAAGGCCACCGAAGATAGATCTATCTATCGGTGGTCTCGGTATAATGCTGTATGAGCCGCGGCCCATGAAACTTTAACCACGACCCCGGTGGTGGCCTACCCTATATCGTTGCCTGAAGCACGATTATGGCTAACTTTAACCTTGAATAAGATAAAAACTACTGAGGCTAGAGGGCTGTAATTTGGTATGTTTGATGAACGGAGGGTGGATAATCAACATACCAATTTTCAGCCCCCTAGCCTCAGTAGGTTTTAAGATCTGAGGGCGGACAGAAAAGGTGCGGACAAAAAAAAGTGCAGACGGACAGACAAAGCCGGCACGATAGTTTTCTTTTACAGAAAACTAAAAAGGAGAGAGAAGAAATTAATACATAAAACTCTCAAAGTAAAAAAAAAAAAAAAAAAAGAAAACAGTTTAAAAGGAAGAGCGAATAATTTCCTCACTAGATTTTTGTGTGTGACTTTCCGTCGGTGGCAGTTGATTGGGAAGTCAACATGGCCGTCCTCACTTCAATTTCAAGAGGAACGTTTGCATCCTCTTCTTCTACCAAGCACAATCAGGAAGGCAAGTTTGCACTGCAAGAGGAAATCTTGCGCTTTTCGCATTTCTCCCGTTTCTGGGGAAATTCTTGAAAGACTCCGGGTGGAGGAGAAGTAAAATCTATTGTGTGCACTTCATTTGTTAAGGAAGGAGTCATTTTTTTTAATTCTATGCATTCCTTCGCATTGATATTTTTTAAGATAGAATTTTATACAGTATTGAAAATCGATTGCTGGAAGTTGCCACTGTAACGAAATGTAATAAAAACCAAGCGATTTATGACCTCGTACTGATACTCGGGATGTGGGTTCGAATCCTGCTACCGGACATCAGATTTTACTTCATAATTCTTGCACAACGATCTAAGGCTTTGTAATGACAAGCGAATTCAAAAGATGTGAAGAATTCGAGAATTGGAGAGGCCATTGTGGCTATTACAATTACATACGTATCTAGTAGAAAGTAACCAGTAGATTATATATATATATATATATATATATATATATATATATATATATATATACATATATATATATGTATATATATATATATATATATATATATATATATATATATATATATATATATATATATATATATATATATATAGGGTATAATGTTCAGTATTTAATATCGTTGTTATATAAAGACCTATTCATTTCTACAGAACATGAATGTAGGACTAGAAACCTCAACTACAAATTATTGCTTTAGAGTGGTATATGTAGCAATGTGTCACACTGATGCCCTGGAAGTTAAAACCTGATAGAGTAAGATTTAACCTAAAACCTATCAGAGAAGATGTATAAATAGAACCTAACTGAATACAGTATCAAATAGACTGGAAAAATGAGGCTCCAACAGAAACAAAACGAAAGCTAACTGGAAAATGATTTTTGAATAAGCCAGAAAAATAAATCCCACTAGAAATAATTTATCAGATCAGATGGGAAAAAAGTAAAAACCCATTGTGCCATCATAGCATGTGAGAAAATACTCTATCTAAAAGCGATATCGAAGACTATGTGAAAAGTAGACAGAATAACATTTACTAAAAAGGTTAAAGATACAACAGATCTATGAAAAATTAAGAGCCCATGTTAAGTCCGGTATTGGTCTAGCAATATTTATCACTTAAATTGTTATGTAACAAAAATCCATAATTAGTATATAAATGAATTGTATTAATGTGCAGAAGATAAAACATCTATATAATTGTGGATTTTTATTACATAATAGTTTATCAGGATATTCTGAATTTCTGAGCCATCACATTAATAAAAAAAATGTTCAGACATTTTTCAGCGCATCTCGCCCTGACAAGATTCA
>NC_089754.1:50114770-50122270 GCF_040412425.1 Macrobrachium rosenbergii
ATATCGATTTTCCCTTTTTCTTACAATCACCTGAGGTTGTCAGATGTCTCATTTTTTGTTAAAACCCATTCATCTATTCTCTTTTTTGGGACTGTCGGCGCTGGGTTTAAAGAGAAATTATGAACTGCATGAAATTCAGAGGACAGTAAAACCTTACACCTAGTTGGGTGGCACGCATTCATAAACAGTATTTGGACGAGGATCTCTTAGTTGATTGCAGTTCACCCCAAGGTTAAATTATGCTACTCCTCTCTGTCAAGACAGTTAGCAATCAAATTTTGTAGCTCGAGAGGTCTGCATGACCTTACATACCTTCTCTTCATAGATTATAAAAGAAGAGTCGAATTTCTGTTCTTTGACAGAGCAGCCCATCTACCGTAACCTTTCATTCGTGCTCTCTTCTTTAAAGACATGGGGTAGCAACCGAAACTTCCAATAGAACTTCGGGGGCCCGGTGGAAACGACAGTGGATTAAAGAAAACAAAAAGTCCAGACAAAAACAAGTGTTTTTATTTCTTCTTCTTCTCTCGTCTTCCGGTTCCAGCAAAGCTCTTCTCGGCTCTTGTCCGGGATATCAATGCAACATCACGTAGACGAAAAAACTGGCGGGCCTGACTTTCCCTCCAGACGATTTTTTGTCCGAAAACGAATCAGTTTCGGAATTAATTGTACATAATCTCCTGACTCTGAAGATTTAATGTCAACGAAACAGTATGAAGTAGATTAGTTTACCTTTGTTTTAAAAGTCTACAGTTTTAGCTTAATGCTGGGTGGTTTGAACGTTTCTCTATAGGTTCGTCACAGGGAGAAAAATTCTTTGCATACAAAAAGGATAATAAGTTCTTTGTAATTGACACACATGAATGTAGGATATGTCCAAGTCACGGTTTATGATAGTCAGATGACTTTGTTAAATGATAAAATTTCGTTATTGGGTTATGCTCTCTCTCTCTCTCTCTCTCTCTCTCTCTCTCTCTCTCTCTCTCTCTCTCTCTCTCTCTCTCTGTTAAATTGTAACCAAAGAGTATCTGCCATTTATAAACAGTTGCTACCATATACGAGTACAAGCTTAAATACAATTGCTGAGTATTAGATGATTCCTTATTCAGAAAAGTCCCACAATATTAGCTATTCTGTGCACCTAAGACGCTCATCAGTGGTATATCAGACCCTTTTATACACACATGCCAATGATCCTTTAAGGCAATCTTGCCCTCATAACAGTTCCGGAATATACACGTTAACCAGCCAAACACCCTCCAGTCTTTCTACTCTCAGATCGTCTGGAGAATCTGATTCATCATTTGACCTTTGAACATTATTCATATATATATATATATATATATATATATATATATATATATATATATATATATATATATATATATATATATGTATGTATATATATATATATATATATATATATATATATATATATATATATATATATACATATACATATAAATATATAATGTATATATATAAATATATAGGGGAGAGAGAGAGATTCAAAATTATATAAGTAGTTAGCTATAACATGTCTTTTACAAAGACCTGTACATAAGCTATCGACCAGCAATAACTAGAGATTCCAGTCTGTGTAAGGTTACATGATCAATTCTTAGTCATGCAATACAAAATAACACGGGTTTTTGTTGTTTATACGTTACCACTTATTGTTGTTTATGCGCTCTGAATAACTCTTCTGAGCGCGTGAATTGCTCTGACCTTCAAGTCAGTAATTGCTCCTTGGTGCTCCAGTGATTGGTGTTTTGCTGATGGTTGCTGAAATTGAAGTGGAACGGATGATTGCTCTTGTTCCAGAGAAGATTATAAGAGAAATGCATTTGGTGTGTCTTATGTTAGAGCCACCTATTTTGGTATGCGAGATGGATGGTGTGAAGAATTTCTTGGAAAGGGGGAGAGGGTGAGGTGGGGTGTCATAATTGATTCAGCTGTTGCAGCTGAAGTCTTGCATTTCAGTAGTTGCTCTTTGTGTCTATCCATCTGTCTGTATGTATTAATGTATGTATGTATGCATGTATGTATGTATGTATATGTGTATGTATGTATGTAATGGTTCAGATTTTTTTGTCAACTTGATGAGGACAGTGCCTATTGCAACACTAACTACCCCTCTATATTTGTGTATGTATGTATGTATGTATGTATGTATGTATGTATGTATGTATGTATGTATGTATGTATGTACATAATGATTTAAATATTCTAAAGTATTCCAACATATTTATGAAATGAAGGTAACATGCATTGATGAAGACAGTGTTTATCCTAATAATATCTATCCCTCTATCTGTTTGTATGTATGTATGTATGTAATGAATCAAGCCATCTAAAATATTCCATCAGATTTATGAAATGAAGGTACCATAACTTGTTGAATATAATGTTTTCTGCAACAATACATACATTTGAGTAGTTCATCGATAAAATCAAATCTACAACAAAAATATTTCTTTTTATTTATGACACAAAAGCAATCAGTGGAGTGTTACTATTCGAATGTCTGGAATAAAAAAAAAAAAAAAAGATGATGTTTAAAACATCAGTACAGAAAAGGTCGAATCTCGAATTCGATTTTACTGCAATATAAGATTCTTATTGGAAGTTACCAGTTGGGAGCGCATTCTACCTTCAGCTGCCACGGAGGTAAGTTGACCCTAGAGACTGAGTAACACGGTTTCTGGACAGATTTTAGTTTTCTGTAAAAGAAAACTGTTGAGATGGCTTTGTCCGCCCGTCCGCACTTTTTCTGTCCGCCCTTAGATCTTAAAATCTACTGAGGCTAGAGGACTGCAAATTGGTATGTTGATCATCCACCCTTCAATCATCAAACTACCAAATTGCAGCCTTCTAACCTCAGTAGTTTTTATTTTATTTAAGGTTCAGGTTAGCCATGGATCGTGCGTCTGGCAGCGCTTTCCGGAGGCGTCGCCGACGCACCCTCTCTTGACCGCATCTGGGGAGCAACTGAGCGTAGCTGAGAGTTTCATACAGCATTATACGCTGTACAGAAAACTTGTTTCATTTCATCCTTTATGGATACTTTATTTGGCCCTGTTCGGCATTGTAACCAAGTTTCGTTTGCGTAGCCGGTGATTATGCTCACAATATTTCAAAATTCAATCACGGTGTAAGTAGCGACTCGCTTTCCTCTCCAGCAGGAAATCCTGTTTACGAATCCGTGAAACAGGTTGAACTTGTATTGTCTATTTAGCTTATTTAGCTGTAGCTCTCAAACTGCTCTTTTTTTCGTGGTACAAAGTCAATTTTATCTAACGCAGGATTGTAAAGTTGCCGATTGCCCATTATTAAGGAATATTATTTTCAGTTAAATATTTCTGAATAATAAAGATAATTGATTTATCCTTATCTTGCTTTATAATAAAATAGTCTCTCTGAATAATAAAGTAACTGATTTATCCTTATCCTGCTCTATAATAAAATACTCTCTCTGAACAATAAAGTAATTGATTTATCCTTACCCTGCTTTATAATAAAGTCTCGCTTACCATTTAAAAAAAAAAACATGTACAAATATTTACCTCCAGTTTCCCATTCTTTTTTATTTATTTACTGTTTCTGCCACTGACTGTAATCAAGTGAACATTACATCAAGATTTATTAGCTTTTTTGCCTTACTTATCTTCCGACAGATTGTTACAATGGCGTCCGTCGGTAAGAAGCGCTGTCTTAAACTCGTCATTGCAAGGGTAAGTTTGTATTAATGGCTAAAATATTTTGCTCACTTTTATAAAATTGTCTGTTGTGTCCCACTTACATATTTTGTTCCTTCTATGGAGTGAACTAAATATAGTTTCAAGGCTCTTCAAGTTACAGGCATCTGTTCACAATAAACGAAATGGAAATGTATATGAATCATTCATGTTTGATTACTGCTGTTGCTTAGATGGCTTTGATTTACACCGTAACACGGAGATTGTAAGCTAACTTTTATTCATAGTTATAACAACTACTAAAATACTACAGTTTATTTTTTCATGCGTTAATTGATGTCAGAATAATCGTAGCAGTACTATGCTATTTCCATCAAGCTATAGTATTCCTTTGTTGAAAGATACTTTGATCCACAAAAGGCATGTAGCATAAACATTTAATCTTTTAGCTCGTTAGTGTGACCAATTCCATTATTCCATCCGCGGGCAGTTGGTTACTTTGTTTTTTAAAATGTTTGTTTTTTTGTGTGTGATTTGTCTGTTTTTTTTTTATCTTTTTAGTCTGGCTCGTTTCATCCACAAGCTCAAAGTTAGTTCGTTTTGGTTTTCTGTAAGAGAAAACTATTGGGATGGCTTTGTATGTCCGTCCGCCCTTTTTCTGTCCGCACTTTTCTGTCCTCCCTCAGATCTTAAAAACCATTCAGGCTAGAGGGCTGCAAATTGATACGTTGATCAGCCACCCTCCAATCATCAAACGTACCAAATTGCAGTCCTCTAGCCTCAGTAGTTTTTATTTTATTTAAGGTTAAAGTTAGCCATGATCGTGCGTCTGTCAACGCAGCAACACAGGCCACCAAGGCCAGCTGAGAGTTTCATGAGCCGTGGCTGAGTTTCAGACAGCGTTATACACTATACAGAAAACTCGATTGCGCCGAAGAAACTTCGGCCAATTTTTCACTTTTTTTTTTTTTATCAAAAAGAGGTGAAATAAATAAAAGTGTATTTTTTCTCCTCAGTTCGACCCTTTCATCATCGTGGTCGACAATACCCCACCCTACAAGGTTATGGGATCTGCAGTCGACCTTCTGGACATCATCTTGAACCACCTGGGTTACTGGTAAGATCTCAATTCAAAATCAGTTTCAATTCAAACTTAAAAGCCTTATTTCTGATGCAAATGGCCATAGGCAAACATACATAAAAATCGTTAAGACTATAAGGATGAAATCGAAAATGATAAGAGATTAACACTGAAAGGATGAAACCGAAAATGATAAGACTGAGAAATGTAAAGAAATTAACACTAAAAGGATGAAACGGAAAATGATAAGAATGAGAAGTGATAATGAAAGAGATATGAAAATTTTGATGTGGATGAGACTCGGTTTTCTTGGAGTGATTTTTGAGATCGACATTATTCCACTTGGTTTTGCATTACATAGCTTACATTACAATATTTTAAATTGAAGGAGGAATAATTATATTTTAGTTTTTTTTTCACAATGTAAATTTTCCTTGGAAAATGGTATGTTGATCACCCACCCTCCAATCGTCAACCATACCAAAGCGCAGCCCTCTAGCCTCAGTAGTTTTTGTTTTATTTAAAGTTAAAGTTAGCTATGATTGTGCGTCTGGCACCGCTATAGGCGCCAACAACACAGGCCACCACCGGGCCGTGGCCGAGAGTTTCATACAGCAAACTCAATTGCGCCAAAGAAACTTATGCGCATTTTTTACTTGTTTAATGTTTGAGTTCCTCAGTTAAAATCTATATCTTTTTCCTTCTGTTACTTCTTGATTTCTCCGAGAAGGGTGAATTTTTTATAATTTATGAATTACTTTTACAAGTATTTCAAATATTTTAATAGCTATGTTCTGTATCATGATCAGTTACTGTCACAGCTTGGGGTGTGCGGTGGGAGGTTGAAGCCAACATCCTTTGGAAGCTTGAGTTTTAAGTCAAAGGCCCCTTTGGTGCGCTTGTTCCCTGTGAATAGGTAATAATAATAATAATAATAATAATAATAATAATAATAATAATAATAATAATGACCCCAATGCTTCTCTTTTCAGTTCTTACCTGACCAAAGCCTCTGACGACAACGGCGTCGAACTTCCGAATGGGACCTGGACAGGATCCTTAGGGATGTTGAATAGAAATGTGAGATTTTATTTTTGGCTCATTTACCTTCCAAAGAAGGATCCATCGAAGGATTCTTTTTTTTCTCGTCTTTTCTTAGGTGGGGGGGGATATGGTCCGTATGATTAAGCGCATAAATGAACATGCAAATTATTGAAAATGTATATTTTATAAAACTCAGAGGGTCGATGAACTGGGAAATGTGCACAATTTCATTCCAGTAATACTTAATATTTCAATAAGGATGTCCAGATCTTACATTCAAAAGTGTAAGAAGTATGGTAAACAAACTTAAACTAAATTTATTCTTTGTAATTAAACTAAATTATCTGATAAAGTTAGAGTAATTGTTACTCTTAAAACTCTCCCTAAAAAAATTCCATTTACTTTAGCTAAAGTAAAATACTCATATGTTCCATAGATCAGTAACCATTTCTCCCTTTTTTTATTTTCTTGAATTAGGTCACTCGGAGATTGAATCAATTTTCATCCGTGGAGAAATATGAAATCAGTTTTCCCTCAGCATATTTGATCCCTTGATTTTATTGAGTTCATGTGAAAAAGAAATTTTGGTGAATGGTAGTAAAGAGAATTTTTAGAGATCCAAAAGTCATTGCCTTTTTTTTTTTTAGAATTCCTGCTTTGTGCTTATATATTCATTTGTCTTTAAATTCATCCTTCCCTTTCTTTTCTTAATTTACCATACTTGTGTTTAATGCTAATTCGTTCTGTACAGTTGCCTTTTTAAGTGGTTTGCAGACTACTAATAAGTACACATTTATGAATTTTGGCTACCTTA
The DNA here is from genome assembly GCF_040412425.1 of Macrobrachium rosenbergii. Classification (NCBI taxonomy): domain Eukaryota; kingdom Metazoa; phylum Arthropoda; class Malacostraca; order Decapoda; family Palaemonidae; genus Macrobrachium; species Macrobrachium rosenbergii. Next base: position 50,121,408 of record NC_089754.1, read on the forward strand.
CCTTTTATAACTTGGAGCTAATCGTATATTATATCGATATTATATATATATATATATATATATATATATATATATATATATATATATATATATATATATATATATATATATATATTTATTTATTTATTTATATATATATATGTATGTATGCATGTATATACATACATACATATATATGATGTGTGTGTATATATGTATGATATATACTATACATATTGTTTTTTCCAAACGTTGCCAGAGACTGTCAATCATATTCCATTGTCATGTCCAGAGTCGAAGGAAACGCGAAAAATGGGCTGGAATCTAAGGATGTTTCTTAACGCCTCAGGAATCGACAGACCTGCCTCTTGAATGGCGGAAGTCTATAAACCAGAAACCCGTAAACTGGAAGAAGAGAATTCCAGAGTCAGCGAAGATGGGGAAAACGTAAAACCATCCATAGGCCAGATGAAACTATATAATAACTATTATTACTATTATTAAAAAAATTTTATTACTTTGTTTTTGTGTGAAGGAAGCCGACATGTCAGTGACGGTATACATGGTGTCTTCGACCAGAACCGCAGCGGTGGACTTCAGTGAGCCTGTTTACATGGAAGAGCAAGGAATTCTCTATCCCAGGCCTCAGGTGATGCCCGATATCTCGGGAATTGCCAAACCCTATATGAACGAGGTAGGAGGAAATTGCACCAATATTTCTATCCATTTTTTGTCAGTAGGTTGATTCACATTCTTGATTTAGTTGTCAATAACTATTTTTGTTTTCAATTCGCATTTTAGATTAGTTTGTATTCATCTCGTTCCCTTTAAAATCCCGTCCTGTTATTGATAAAGGAAGATCAAATTCTGTAAACAATGAAAAC
>NC_089754.1:50124770-50142270 GCF_040412425.1 Macrobrachium rosenbergii
CCTCCGTGAAGAAGAACTTTATGTTTAACTTGTCCGCAGAGGTTGGAGCTCGTGGATACCACGAGTACCGGTGGGGACTGACAAGCTCCAAGACCACTCTCAAATACGCGCTCCACCTCGATTTCAGTTCAGTGAGTAGACACGCTTCCCTTTACGAAGAGGTAGCTTTTAAGGCTTTGTTTCTGTCGTTAGGGTTTTATTCTTTGTATCCTCTTATATTGAATTCAGTGTTAAGATAATCCCAGGAGTAACACAAAATATTTTTAGAAATAAAGCCTATTTATGGAGCATGCCATCATCAATTCCAAAATCTTGCTTTTAAGTTTTTATTTCTGTCATTCTAGTTTTATTCTGAACGTCCTCTTATATTTAATTCAATGTTGAGATAATCCCAGGAGTAACACAAAAAATATTTAGAAATAAAGCCGATTTATGGAGCATACCGTCATCATTTCCAAAATCTTGCTTTTAAGTTTTTATTTCTGTCATTCTAGTTTTATTCTTTACATCTTGTATTTAATCCCATATCCTAGTAATCCTAAGAGTAACACACTTAAAACGTTTAGAAATAAGGTCTATTTACGAAGCATACCATCATCGTTCCCAAAATCATATTTTCAAAGTCATGTAATGCAAAACATAGTCATCACTTTATTCGAGAAGTTCAAGTACAACCATGTGAATCTGTACAAAATAATTTGTTAGAAAAGCTTTATTTTAGATAAGCATGAATAAGAAAAATTAGAAAAGCTTTATTTTATAAGAATAAACTCCTCAATCGCAAGAAACTTGAGCTGATTTCGATCTCCTGAAAAGCAAACAAAAGAGAAACAATACTAAACTGAAGCAAACAAAAGAGAAGCAACACTAACGGGGCATCGCCTACTAACAGGATGCTCAGTGCTTCACAGTCTGTACGGTAGGACAAAGGTTCTGATGCAATTATGTGAATCAATATATCCTTTAGTAGAAATGATAAATTACACCAGCTGAGCACCACAGTTTATCAGAACATATTGCTACGAGGTAAGCTTTACAGATGCTGCAAACGATAATGCAGATAAGCTTAATCGGTTTAAAATCAAAATGCCGATGCCTCGAAGGTGGGTAGCGCCGGCAGTGCACCTCATGCGGTGCACTGTAGGCTTTATACTTAAGGTTCTTTGCAGCATGCCTTCGGCCGCTAGCTGCAACCCCTTTCATTCCTTTTAGTGTCCCTCTTTTCATATTCTCTTTCTTCCATCTTACTTTCCACAGTTGATTCATAGAGCAACTGCAAGGTATTTCTCCTGTTACACCTTTCAAAATTTTACTGTCAATTTCCGCTTCAGCACTGAACGACCTCATAGGTTCCAGTGCTTGGCCTTTGGCCTAAATTTTGTATTCAGTCCAATTCAAATTACCGATGTGAGAAGGTTCACAGATCGTTTGAGAAGGGCTAAAACCTTTTGAAATGCAAGTTCTATTTGCCTTCTTGAAAATAATTTGCTTTAAACTTCCTTGTTTAGCTTGAAATTGAATAGTATCTTTAATTTAATTTTAATTCCTTTCCCCCAGCGTAACGCTGACAAACTGGTCACAGTTTAACTTCAAACGACAAGCGGAATTTTTTGTAAAATATCCACCAACCTCAAAAATATAATGAATTTTTGTAAAATAAAATAAGTCATTCAGTGGAGCATAAAATTGAAATACGAAATTAACTTCAGAACACTACTAACGAAATTATATAGACGAAAAGACAATCAAAGAGCATCCACAGTATGAAGACTGAAATATGTAAAACGAATTATGAGTCTAATAAAAAACCTTTCATTGTTGACCAATGAAAAACACAAACGGTTCAAAAAACGGTTTAAAATACATTTTTAATTTTTGTGCAAAACATTTTGCTCTCGAAAACGTTAATGATACTTCTACCTTTATATTCGCATATTGTGATTAAGTGTACATAAATTGTATATTCACGAAGGAGGAAATTTAGTCCAGATTAATAATAATACCTCATTGATTACGCTCTCTTTGTCTTCATGCAAAATTAGATTACTCAGCAGCATAATAAGCAATAGAGAAGTGTTTACTTTTCCCAATATAGATTTGATTAGTTAAGATTCATAGCTCAATAGCACAGGTTTATAAATACATTTGCTTCTTGCGAGAAGAATAAACATGACAAGAATTATGTTTCTGTAGATTTCTTTTCTGGATAAAAACTGAAGCGTTGGATTTTATAGTTAATATCCTTGCCCCTGAGAAGTCATTAAAAAAAAATAAAACAGCTGTTTGTGAATCACGAAATAAATTCATCAGTCCGTTACAAAGGACAACAGGTTACAAAACAGGGTACAGTGAAGCCGAAAGCCTCGGGGGAGGGGGATTAAATTAGAGCAAATTAGAGCAGCCTGCTAGATTATTCAATAATTTTCTCGTCAGAATAATCGCGACCAAGTTTCCCTTGGTCAAAGCTTAATGAAATATTCGTGGACCTCGATTGACCTTTTACGACGATGAATTTCAGTTAATATAATGATCTCAAATTCAAACGTTGTTTTTATAGCTTATGTAATATACAGCAAAGGCATAGAATTTGGTGCACTATAAATAAAAGCGGCAGATTAAATTGGTCACAGTTCAGTTTTAGACTTGATTTTAAAACTTTGGAAAATAGCTCATCGTGCATCCATCCGTAGACTAGCATTGTTTAGCCTTGGTAATGAATCGTTTGTTTAACCTTGGTAATGAATGGTTTGTTTAGCCTTAAAAATGAACGGTTTGGCATAAATAATGAATCCATAAATGCAAGACTCTCTGCTATGCCTTCCTTGGTGCAAATCAAACTCTGGCAATTCATCATTCACTGTTGATTTTTTCTTTGTGCAAGTCAAGTTAAGGTAATTCATCATTGACTGTTGATTGTTCCTTTCTGTAAATCAAACCTAGGTAATATATCATTGAGTGTTGATTGTTTCTTTCTGTAAATCAAACCTAGGTAATATATCATTGAGTGTTGATTGTTTCTTCCTGTAAATCAAACCTAGGTAATACATCATTGACTGTTGATCATTTTTTAGTGCAAATCAAACTCGTGTAGTTTATCATTTACCGCTGGTTATTAAATCATCTAAAAGGAATATTTGTAACGACCTGCAGTATAAATTGTTGAAGTATGAAGTATATAATCGGATTTTCAGAAAGGACGCTGCACCTACTATGCCATTAAACAAGGAATCTTCCAGACGAGCCAAGTGAGTTATGCTTTTCCAAAAGGGTCCAGTCTGAAGACACAGGTAGATCCCATGTGAGTATTATTATTATTATTATTATTATTATTATTATTATTATTATTATTATTATTATTATTATTATTATTATTATTATTATTATTATTATTATTATTATTATTATTTTTTTTTCTAAAGAGTGAAATGTATAATTGAAAAACTAAATGGGCAAAAATTTACAATAATTTACAACAAAATAAAAAAACAAACAGAGACTTTCAAGCAATGATAATCAACAGTCGGAATATATATAAATATATATATATATATATATATATATATATATATATATATATATATATATATATATATATATATATATGCATTCGTACGAATTTATATATATATATATATATATATATATATATATATATATATATATATATATATATATATATATATATATATATATATATATATATATATATATATATATATATATATATATATATATATATATATATATATATATATATATATATTATTATGGCCATAATTTCACTAGGGATTTAGCAAACTAACAGATAGGAAAAATAGAATAGAAAAGAGAGAGAGAGAGAGAGAATATCACTGATAAGATTCGATTACTTCATTGACTGCTTGAGCTTTCAGGTTACCGAGCAAAATGAAGCTACACTAAGAATTAGGCACTAAGCAAAGATTTCTTGTATATTCACTTATCCTCTAATACTTTCTGGCAAACAAATTTTACACCTTCCTTATTTCCTGCGGTAATTACTATTATTATTACTACGAGCTTGATGACGTGCACTACGCTGCGCTGGAACCCGGCGCTGCCCGTCAGGAGGAGGGTGGATGTGTCATGTCTCCCCTACCCTCCCGATCCCCTACTTACCCCGCCCACACCTGTGGCGGACAAACAGGTTTGCAGGAGGAGGGTGGATGTGTCATGTATCCCCTACCCTCCCGATCACCTACTTAACCCGTCCCCACCGGGGCGGACAAACGAAAAAGAACCATTCGGATTTTATTATTATAGATTACTATCACTATTATTATAAAGTCACCGCCGTCATTTTTCCTCTTCTCTTAGCATTCGAAGGCTGAGAGAATCGGGTATCATTGACTATCTGGTGAACAGAAGGATACCAAATGCCACGGAATGTCTCGGCCCGATGGACTCTGGGTTATCCGAGAAAAAGAGGCCTTTGGCAACTCAGGATCTGTCGGCCGCGTTCTTCATTCTGCTGGCAGGTAAACTCAGACTATGGACAGGTAATATATCGAAATTCTGTGATATATCTAAATTCTGGCCCCCAGGCGAGATAAAATTGGAGTGCAAAGTGAATGCCGCCATCGCGTGAAATATGTTAATTTATTAATTAGAACGGAAAGTAATCCCGGTGTTAACTTAATGAGTTATTTAAATGTAAATGCCACTGTTATATTTACTTAAGCTTTATACGTATAATCTCCTGATAGATAATTCCCTTGTTTCCTCCGGCATTTCCATGATAATCTGGATAACTATTTTTGTAGAAAATAATTACACATGAACCCAAACATTGCAATCATCACGTTATGGTGAAAATAACAGGAACAAGCACCGAATTCCAAAAATGCTTATGTGATAAATAACTTTTTATTGTCCTTATTTTTTTTAGAATGATGGTTTTCTTTTCTTGTGTATCTATTACCAGGTATGGGTCTCAGCTGTTTAGCTTTCATTCATGAGCGGTGGGTCTCAAGGGAAAACAGAAACACGGTGGCGTATAATGAGAAGTGAAGGAGGCATTTGGCTCTGATGATGATGATGATGATGATGATGATGATGATGATGATGATGATGGTGATGGTGATGACTCCAGAAACTGAAACATACTACTTACAATACGTTCATTGTACATATTATTCCCTGAAAGCAATTTAGAATATCCTCAAAAAATTTGACATATCCTCAGAGTAATTCAAAATATTCTCAAAGTAAATTGAAGTATTCTAAAGCAATTAAAAGTATCCTCCAACTAATTGGAAATATTCTCTAGTATTCGAAGTATTCTCAATTAATTTTATATATCCTGAAGGTAATTCAATATGTCCTCGAAGTAATTTGAAACATCCTCAAAGTAATTTGAAATATCCTCAGGAATTCGACGTATTCTCAAAGTAATTTCAAATATCCTCACAGTAATTTGATACATCCTCAAAAGTAATTTTAACTATCCTCAAAGCAATTTGAAATATCATGAAAGTAATTTAAGATATCCTCAAAGTAATCTGAAGCTGTTATATGTGTTAGGAACATCAATAAAGTAGTCTGAATGGCACATTTCATCTTAATCCATACATATCGGGTCTCCCTGTGGGTATGTGGTGAAAGGGAAGTATGGTAGATGATTTACTTCAAAAGCTTATGATTTTATTACTTTTTTGTATTTTTATTTTTTTTTCCTAGTTTTAATTCTTAAACAATTTCTCTTTAGTTTTCTGAAAATAAAACTATTGTGCCGGCTTTGTCTGTCCGTCTGCACTTTTTTCTGTCCTCACTTTTTCTCTCCGCCCTCAGATCTTCAAAACTAGTGAGGCTAGAGGGCTGCAAATTGGTATGTTGATCATTCTTCCTCCAATCATCAAACATACCAAATTGCAGCCATCTAGCCTCAGTAGTTTCTATTTCATTTAAGGTTGAATGTAGCCATAATCGTGCGTCTGGCAACGATATAGGCCAGGTTAAAGTTTCATGGGGCGCGGCTCATACATCATTATAACGAGACCACCGAAAAATAGATCTATTTTCGGTGGCCTTGATTATGCAATGCACGGAAAACTCGATTGCGTCGAAGAAATTTCGGCGCATATTTTACTTGTTCATATCATGCAAGCATAAAAACACCAAAATTAATTTGAAAGTACATTATAAACATGAATATCATTCGCAATTAAAATCAACATTTTGTAATAAAATATCGGTGTTATTAACCTTCTGAGCACAAGAAAATATATTCACTTGCGAACATTCAAAATACCCTTACCGATATACAAAAGCTGATAGTTTGTTAATATTTGCTTTCGATTATACTTGTTTATTTAGCTTTCATGAATGTTTCTGATAGTTTCTTTCTTTTTACCAAGTCATTAAAAAAATGATTCATCACAAAACTGTGATAATATTCGGGAGTGATGAAAGTGAAAAAAAAAATCATTTCTTAATATTTTTAAAGTCTATTGATTTTCACTTGGTTTAGATTGCACGTTGCTATTTGTGTCAATATCTTAATCTTTGTCCACTGCATCTTTTCACTTATATCAAAATAATGAAAAAAATCAAAATTAATTTTTCACTGTGAAAAAAGTGAAGAAGCGGAACAGATGAAACTAAAATCGACAGAGACTGAAGAAGTGTATTGACGAGGAACGTCTGAAAGCAACTAAAATCTAATTGTTTTACAGTAACTAAATAACAAAAACAATTTCACCCAGAGGGTACCTCAAAGAAAAAGCAAAAATATTGCACAGCCTTATGTCAAGAGGGAAAATTCTGAACGAGAACACAAAAAAAAAAAGAAAAATACTCCGAAAAAAAGAGTTGAAGGACAGATTTTGCAACGAGAGAGAGAGAGAGAGAGAGAGAGAGAGAGAGAGAGAGAGAGAGAGAGAGAGAGAATCCCTCTCTTTCACTCATCTTTAAGTCGCATACGCTTCGACAAATAATCTTGTCAAAAAAAAAAAAAATTCCAGCGGCGCAGAAAATCAAGAACCGTAAGACAAAATAAAAATTCAAACCAGAAGATTTTTCAGAGAAATATGTTAGTGGTGGGATGTTCATTTATTGTAAACATGCTCTTTATTTGATGAGGCAAACTGCAAGAATACTTCTAAATAACGAACGATGACAATTCCAGAAGAGTTTTTTTTTATTTTATGAAAGGAAAAGGACACTGAAGAAAGAGGGGTTTCCAAAAGCGAGCGTCTTCATTTTTATATCCACTGTTCTTCCTCGCCGTTTTTTGCGTGAAAGTTATTTTTTCAATTAATTTTTTCCTTGCGTTTTATTCTTTCGCTTTTAGGAGCAAGATAGGAAAAATGGATTGTCTGCTTTACATATACGAGTATATATATATATATATATATATATATATATATATATATATATATATATATATATATATATATATATATATATATATATGTGTGTGTGTGTGTGTATGTATGTATGTATGTATACATAGACATATACACATATATATGTGTGTGTATATATATGTATGTATGTATGTATATATATATATATATATATATATATATATATAGAGAGAGAGAGAGAGAGAGAGAGAGAGAGAGAGAGAGAGAGAGAGAGAGAGAGAGAGAGAGAGAGAGAGAGAAAACAAAAGTAACGTTCGAATCACCTAACAAAACAAATGTAATTTTTCCAATATTTCCATTAAGGAAGCAAAAACGTCTTTTCCTTTTATCAAGCAAAAGACCTTGACCTTGCATATCGCACAAGGTCAAGGAACACCGGCTTTTGAACTATTATATAAATTGATAAAGAACAGCGAATGCCAGATGCCGTAGGCGAATGAAGTCGCTCAATCCTCACTCGGAGCAAGAGGGACATGGAAGTATGTGACCTTGTCTCAAACGTTAAGAACCCCGCAGGGGGTTAGTGCCGTTTACGCGGTGCACTGTAGGCATTACTTAAGGTTCTTTGCGGCGTGCCTTCGGCCCCTAACTGCAACCTCTTTCATTCCTTTTGCTGTGCCTCCGTTCATATTCTCTTTCTCCCCATCTTACTTTCCACCCTCTCTATCAATTGGTTCATGGTGCAACTGCGAGGTTTTCCTCCTGTTACACCTTTCAAACCTTTCTACTCTGTATTTCCTTTCCGGCTATGAATGATCTCGTGGATCCCAGTGCTTGGCCTTTGTCCTAAACTCTATATTCCGAACGTGAAGACTCAGAAACTTGCAGCATCCAAGGCATCTGAACAATAACGGGTGAAATTGAGCCCTGAAAAGTGAACAGACTTAGCGATCTTGACAGGAATATAAATGAGCTCTGCCAGTGTTTCCGTTTTCTTTCCTCTTTTCTCTTTTCTCTAAGTTAGAATAACACGTAAAGGAGTATTCTCGATAACACAAAGCACTGAATTTTTTATGCATACCATGTAAAACACTCGAATGATGGGGGTCTCGACCGCACTTAATATACGGAACAAAACAGCTCCTGTCATGCTTGGGAAAGAACATTATATAAACGACTGCAAGAGGTTACCTCGTTCTTCTTAGTAACGTGTTTTCCGGATGCCTTTGAATGGCATCATTCCGGTGTTCGAAAAATAAAACTTAACTGGCTGACGGAGTACCACCTTCGTTTGAAGGGAGGGTGCTTTTCTCATTTCTTTAAAACATCAAATAACAACTAACAGTGGATATACGTACAATTCGTAAATACAAAGTGGAATATAAAATTCAGTTGTATGGCCTGTCCAGTAGAAATGACATAAGTCATCAGAAGAGAAACTCTTATTTGTATATTGCCATTGCTATTAAAACAGTAAGAGTAAAACAAAGTAATTTTCTTCAGGACAAAGATTTATCCACCCAACTCTGGAGAGGGCAAAGAATCTATATGTACTGTATGCCCCACAAAATTGTTTATGGGTGAAGACTTAGGAATCTGGAAGTTGAATGAATGTATTTCCAGGCATCAGTTAACAGTGGCCATTCCCGAAATTTTTGAAGTGTGGGATTCAATAGAGATTGACTGACCCTGTATATAGGTGGAGCTTATATCTAATGGGATTTCACGGAAGAGCAGAAACCTCAGTTACTTTACTACTACTTAATATTCAGGTTCCTTTGGCGTAGTATAAAATAAAAATAAAAATTTTCTTGATGTCAAGAATAGGTACCAGCCCTCGGGCTGGGGAGTTAAACAGTGGGCCTAAGCGACACACTGGCCACGTGTCATGGGCATTGTGACCTGTCCCCCACTAGCTGTTGGCCTAAGAAACAAGAGGTCAGCGCTTGCCCTATGAGCCTACAGAGGTCTAGGAGGACTTTAACTAACTTTAACAAACCTTAGTAGGATGAAATAACGGCAATTTTCCAAGGCTTCGTGAACGTCCCAGATACTAAGTTTTTTTTTTTTATGTAGTTTTGCGAACGGGAGTTTGAATCCTAGTTGAGAATTCGGTCCCTCGATCGTTAAGGAAGTTTATCTCGGGACGAATTTCATACCTCCTTGGGAATGGAATTCTAAACTCGAAAAATCATCATCTTGGCACAACTCGAGGTTTTTAACTATTCAGTTCATGCGCATAATTTCACGAGCTAAGATGGCAGAATTGAATTATGCTGAAGAAAAACGTGTAATTAAAACGTTAACTGTTTTCCCCACTTGTGTCTTATCATTTGCAAGCCGGGGCCATGAAAGGACATTAGGCGGACTGTCCATCATTGGCCGCTCTGTTAAAAAAAGAAAAAACACCGAAGTTTGACTGTCCCTGGAAAGTACACACTCTTGGCCCACTTTTCAGGAGCTCATATTTTGATTCCTATGTATCTTATCCAATGTGAATTTAAATTCATGTGGAATAAACCGGGAGGCTATGAATTGAACTGAGCAAAATAGAATAACCATCTATAATAATAAAATCCGAGTGGATCTTTCCTGTTTGTCCGCCCTGGGTGGGAGCGAGGTAGGTACTGGATCTGGACAGTAGGGGAAACATGACACATCCACCCTCCTCCTGCAAACCTTGTTTGTCCGCCCAGGGTTGGAACGGGTTAGGTAGGGGAGACATGACACATCCACTCTCCTCCTGCACCTGTTTGTCCGCCCCTGGTTGGGGGCGGGGTAGGTATGTAGGGGATTGGGAGGATAGGGGAGACATGACAGGCAGCACCGGGTTCCAGCGCAGCATAGCACGCGCCATCAAGGTCTTATATAATAAAATACCAATGAAGAAAAAGTCTAACTGAACGTATGTAAGTGCAATTAACATTACAAGAAAGTCATACAATTAACAACAAAGAAACTGAAAAGTTTGAAAAGTTTCCCATCACCTTACTTGTTTCAATGACTTTTCTCCCTATTCCTCATTACGGAGACCGGGCTGAATTAGTTAAGTTTTGTCTCGGGGACCTCTTCACATTAAACTTTTGGGAAACTTTTGACCTTTTATTCCCTTGTGACCAGCGCCACAGGTCTGCCAAGCTTCCCGCCTTCCTCTCACTGTAGAATTGGTCGAAGACTTGCGTTTGCTTCAGCAGTGTTCAGATATTTTTTGAGATACAGAGGAATAGAGAAGTATATTTTTTGAGATACAGAAGAATAGAGAATTATATTTAGATATTGCTGTCCCGTTTTAAGAAACACTATAATTTTGTTTGATTATGGTTCGCATCGGATAATTATTATCATCATTTTTGCAGCGAGAGAGGGGGGGGGAAACAAGTAAAAAATGCGCCGAAGTTTCTTCGGCGCAATCGAGTTTTTTTTTTGTACAGTGTATAATGCTGTATGAAACTCTCAGCCATGGCCCATGAAACTCTCAGCCGCGGCCCATGAAACTTTCAGTTACGGCCCGGTGGTGGCTTGTATTGTTGGCACCTATAGCGGTGCCAGATGAACGATCATGATTAACTTTAACCTTAAATAAGATAAAAACTACTGTAGCTAGTGGGCTGCAATTTGGTATGTTTGATGACTGGAGGGTGGATGATCAACGCACCAATTTGCAGCCCTCTAGCCTCAGTAGTTTTTAAGATCTGAGAGCGGACAGAAAAAGTGCGGACGGACAGACAAATAGCCATCTGAAGTTTTCTTTTACAGAAAGCTAAAAAGTGAAAAACCTCATAAACCATTTCAGGATCTATTTTCCCTTTATTTTCATTAGGTAAGCTGAACAATAAAACTAACGAACAACAATTAATATTGAAAGGTCATATGTCTGTGAAGCATTCGAAGCAAATTTCCCCACTTTTTAAATCTGAAATTATAAAGCTGACATCCCTTAAAGTCATGCAGTCGAGAACTCATATCTCGGTGGTTACTTTTCATGAGAAATGTCATGAAAAGTGCGAGTATCAGGCACCTTTATATGGATATCAGAATATCAGTTACCACTACACGGGGGAAGAGACGTCATTAACCTTTCTTATCTACAAGGTTATTTTTTAGGATGGAACAGAGATTCTTGATTAATCTATCATGTCTAAAAGGTTATTGATTAAGATGGAACAGAGATTCTTGATTAACCTTTCATATCTGCAAAATTATTGAGATGGAACAGAGATTCTTGATTAGCCTTTTATATCCATAAGATTGCTTACTAAGATGGAACAGAGATTCTTGACTGATCTATTATATCTAAAAGGTTATTGACTGAGATGGAACAGAGATTCTTGATTAACCTTTTATATCCAAAAGATTGCTTACTAAGATGGAACAGAGATTCTTGATTAACCTTTCATATCTGCAAAATTATTAAGATGGAACAGAGATTCTTGATTAACCTTTTATATCCATAAGATTGCTTACTAAGATGGAACAGAGATTCTTGACTGATCTATTATATCTAAAAGGTTAATGACTGAGATGGAACAGAGATTCTTGATTAACCTTTCATATCTGTGAGGTTACTTACTTAGATGGAACAGAGATTCTTGATTGACCTTTCTTGTCTATAAGGTTGCTTATTAAGATGGAACAGAGATTCTTGCTTGACCTTTCATATCTATAAGGTTGCTTATTAAGATGGAACAGAGATTCTTGATTAACCTTTCATATCCATGAGGTTACTTACTAAGATGGAACAGAGAATTCTTGATTAACCTTTCATATCTACAAAGTTGTTCAGTAAGAGGGAACACACGAATCAGAAAACAGTTTTCGAAAATTACCCCCAACTCTTTCGAGCAAGAAACAAACAACTTTGAACTCTGGTATAAACTCGAGGAGGCGCTTCTGTGATTAAATCGTAATTACCGAAAGGGTGAAGGCAGCAATTACGCTGAAGGTCAGAACGATCCTGCAAGGGGTATCAAGTTGGACGAGAATAACCCGGTTGTTCACCCCCGATAACAACCAAAAGGAAACATATTTGCCGAAGATGGTTGTTTTTTTTCTTAAGAGTTGCGGAATATCTTCAGCTTAGATCGGTTAGGTGTTTTCGCTTTTGTATTTAAGTTAAATTTAGCAGTTGCTTTTTTTTAAGTGTATAAAAAGTCGGTTTACTGTTACTTATAAATGATAAAAGGATAAAGTAGGAATTTTTCAATTTGTTTTATATTCGTGTTATAATAGTTAATAGTAAATAGCATCAAAATGTGTTTATACAGAAACATATTGTATATCACAGCAACTCAAGATTTAACAACACAAAAAAATGGACTCATTTTATTCTTATCAGTGATATTTTAAGTGTAGGGTTTTCAACTTCTTTGTAAAATTCCAGCCCTTTACTTCTTAGGTTTTCAAACTTCAGGTACTTAACAGAACTCTTCTCACTGGTATGGGGCTCCGTGTGAGGAATTTGTTGCAGACTTGAATTTTCCAGCCACATTGTTTTAGGCTTTCGTAGGACTGGTTCGATCTTACGGGCTGCCCTAGAGCAAGAGAGCACATGATGGCACAAGGCTGACTTAATCTAAAACGAACGATTATCTTATTCGTAAACGAGATTTGGGATCTTTCCTAGACAGTAACCCTCAAGACTTTTAACCGCTGCGGAGTGTTTAGTACAAGCCCGTTGGGGATTACCGTAAAAACGTAAACAAAAGACTGCAAATATCATAAAGATAATGATCCCCAAAGAAGTATTAGTCCTAGATAACGACCCCCGAACTTTGCTGGGGTCACTATCTAGGAAAGATCCGAGATTTGAATGCTGGAGTATGGAAAATAGAAGTTCAAAGAAAGCAATGAAACTGGGTTCCTACAGAACGTCGCACTGGGGATTTTTGACAGTGCCAGTGAACAGAATCTCGTCTCTGAACTATGAGACTCCCTACACGTATGTGTTTTAATATCTTAATCATCTACTTCGCATTAGCAGATCAATTTCGAGTAGTGATTACGTGTCCAACACATTTTTGTTCTTTCCTTGTGGGTATTCGTTTGCCAACGCCTCCTGAATACATCGAAACAAAATGTTCCGAAATTCTTCTTCGTACGTGACCTCCCATCTTTTCTTCTTCTTCTTCTTCTTCTTCTTCTTCTTCTTCTTCTTCTTCTTCCCGACAAACCCTCTCCTCTACTCCAACCAACACCACCCATCGCTCTCTATCTACGCGTTTGTGCGTGCGTATGTGTATGTGTGCGTGTGTGTGAGAGAGAGTGTGTGTGTACTCATGGTAGATATTCTCTATGTGTTTTCCTACTCCCCGGCTTTGTTTGAATATACTCCGGGATTAAAAGGAATGCTCTTTTGGTACCCGCAGCCCGCAAAAGAGCGCAGTGTTCTCCAGGTTACTACAATACGTCTTTATTTTCTAATGTTGCTGATTTTATGCTGGGCACTGAATTACGGTTTTCAGCGTCGGCGACATATATATATATATATATATATATATATATATATATATATATATATATATATATATATATATATATATATATAATGTATACTGTATATGTACTTACCAAGTCTTTCAGTATGTGAAAATTTTCCATTTCCCTTTCATTTTCTGCTCGGTTGCAACATACACAGTGTGTCGCTATTTTCCATCTCATATTTCCCTTTTCGTTTTGAACGACAGTGAACTAAGCATTCATTTTCATTGCTTTTTTTTTTTAGGAGATTGTCTCTGTTTAATATTCAGCTTAACAAACATTTACGTGGTGACTTAATCCTTACCGAGAACTGATGCGTTAGTTTATACTTAGGCTTTTAACTCGGGACTAGAACGCAAATAATAATTCAAGTTCGAGGAATTTCTCGAGTTCAGTAACAAACTCAGTTCTAAGAATATTACGATTTCTGAAACAACTTAAATGGAGGATAGTGAGTTTGAGTCCGTAAGAATATATCAACTTTCAGCCATATTATGGCCCCGCAAATAGAAACTTGAGCTTCAAAGATTTTGAAAGATTATGAGCAGGAGTTATGTTCCAAGAAGCGTTTAAACAGATATTAAGTTATAATTGATTGCCTAGTCAAGGAAGAAATGTCCTTTCCAAGATAGACAGAAGAAGACCACTATTAACATTCAATATAAATATGGAGGGAGCATTATAGTCATGTAGGAAGATTCGAATTATGAATGGATGTACCAATTATGACTTTGGTTATAACTTCTTCTTCTTCTTTTAACGTGCTTTTTTTCCCATTTTTGTATGGGGTAAGCACGATGCCTTCTTTGAAGGACTTTGATTTGGCTTTGGGGGTAGACCTGTAGTCTCGATCGGCTGCCCTGCCTGACATCGCTTAGACCCCGGTAGCGTATGTTTCATGTAACGACCCAACGCCCTTTCTTCCCAGCAGCGAGAAGTTGTTGCGCGGGTAGGGCGAGAGTTCGAGACGTGTGAGATGTTTGTTATGTTTTTAGAAGGTGAGTGGCTTTTGTTTTGTGTGTGTATTTAGTCTGTAACACCCATTTGCTTTTTAAGCAAACCTATCCGTTGATTATATATAATCCCGGGATGTCTACACGGATAGCAAAGTGTCTGACTCTCTGATCAGTCGGCTGCGGATTTGAACCCGCGCCACAGACCTCTACGAAGTCCGAAGCTGCTGCTGTAACCGACTGAGCCATCGAGGCTCTATGACTTTGGTTATAACTGGGGAGTCATAATTGAAGAACGTCTAGGAATGAAGGTACCATGTATCAATTTTAAGTGAAGACATGAATTTTCACTATAGATAACCTTCATGAAATTTGATAAAGAGTAGAAATAAAGAGAGTAATCACGAAGAAGTCACTAACCATAAAATATAACCACAAAAACTAAGAGAAACCTTGATAAGCTTTAATGAAACTTCCATTTATGAATGAAGACACCATTCATGGGTGGAACTGCGCGAGTCATGAATGAGTGTGTAACTAGTACCAAAAATAGAGTAGCAATTATGAATGAAGTTACTGAACATGAACACAAGTGACGATCATTAAGGTGTATCAGTCATGGAGGCAGGTGAATGTCAATTGTAAAGATATATATGAAAGTAAATTTATTAATAGAGATTTATTAAGCAAATATATCTAAAACCCGGATGAAAGGAAAAATCTTGAATGAAGACGAAGGTAATAAAAAAGGCATCGCCACTGCTACATTCAAATATTAAAATTCATGTGTATCCTTCCCAATTCACCTTTTGAAAATGAACGTTAAAGAAAATATGCTTTTATGATTTAACGTCACTTCTGAGAGGAAAGAAATCTTATTTCAGAATAAGGGATTTGGCAAAAGTTATCGCAGGAATGGTGTTCTAAATATAAAATTTAATTTCTTGTAAAATGAAATACAATGCGATACGTGAGTGGCAGGAAAAATGTTTTATCAGAGAAACTCCTTCAAGACAATTTTTGCTGGGCGCAAAAATGTCTCAAAATAGGATAAGCTCTTTTGCGGTGGAAAAGCCGTTTCGTAAGTGGATATTGGTTCAATCGGATAATTGCTAATCCCTAAAGGGAACAACGTACCACTGTTCTCCAGTATTACACACACACACACACACACACACACACACACACACATATATATATATATATATATATATATATATATATATATATATATAATATATATATATTATATATATATATATAATATATATATATATATATATATATATATATATATATATATATGGATACACACACACATCTATATACACACAAACAGATACGTCACTGTATCTGTATCTAAGTAAATACCAATATCCAAACACACAGCACGTGAAAGTAGACCGTCTACACACCTCCGATAAGGCAATAAATTGAACAAACTCGATTTAAGGCATTTCCAGAAGGGGAGGGGTCGGTAATAAGCTCCCGAATATTCAGCGAGACGACCGGACTAATACCGGATAGAGGAGGAAGTTCAGAGGGGGGAGAGAGAACGCTACAGCGCCCTTCGGGCTATTGAAGGAACAAAGCCTCTCCATCGAGAGAGAGAGAGAGAGAGAGAGAGGAGAGTCGAGCAGCATCTAAGTCCTAATAGTAGAGCTTAGGAGACTAGATTGCCTATCGACGGTCGATGAATAATGTCTATGAATAACTGATGCATTGTCGTTTCAGGAGGAGACAGTAGGTGAATGCATTTGCTGCAGAAGGTGGATTGTAAACTGTTTGGTTTTAACAACTGCTTTTGTAGATGAATGTTTGGTGGATTGTAAATCGTTTGGTTTGAACGACTTCTGTTGTAAGTGTTCGATAGGTCTATACGATAGATATAAGTCTGGAAGGTTGCAGCGATAGAAATGTGCTTCGTAGACTCACTACGTGAAGAGTCATTAGACCTACTTGTGAAGGATTTATAAACCTGATGAAGAGTTATTAGATTTACAGTTGAAAGATTTGACTAACAGATGAATATTTTAAAGAAACAATATTTACAAGCCTGATATATAAATATTTTGGGGATTATGGTGACAAATGTGTGTTTTATAGAATAGATTTTATCACTGCGTAAATGTCTATTAGACCTACATTTGAAAGATCTCATTGACAGCTGAATATTTTATAGAAATGACATTTATAAATTTATTGCAGCAATGTTTGAGGGATCGCAGTGACAAACGTACGTTTTATAGAATAGATTTTATCACTACGTAAAGATCTGTTAGGCATACGTGTGAAAGATACCATTAAGATATGAAAACCTTACAGAAACAATATTCACAGGCTTAATATATCAATGTTTGAGGGATCGTAGTGACATATGTATGCTTTATAGAACAGATTTTATAGGTCGGATAGATTTTATATTCTTGAGAATGCAACGAAAGAAAAATAAAAGTCGACATTACAAAGGGATCATAATGATGATGATAGGTAATAAAGAGAGGAGGGAGAAGCTTTCGCGAAAACTGGTAATGATAATGTGGAGATGGTGATAGGGAATTGGTAAATCGAGAAGAAGTTTTAAAAAGTTAATTGTTGGTGATGATGATGATGATGATATTAAAGAATTGACTACGTGAAGCCTTTATAGGAATAATGTCTGGTGATAGTGTTAATGATACTGATGCTGATAATCATTTCGAAAACGATGGCGATTTTACAGTTGTCACTTACCACTTAAGATTT
>NC_089754.1:50147270-50149770 GCF_040412425.1 Macrobrachium rosenbergii
AAACGGCTCAGAGCAACATCGTTAGCATTTTCTTAACAAAATTATAGCAATAAAATAATTTTAAATAGAGCTATCACACAGATTATCTCAACCAATGATAAACACCAAAAACAATAAATTTTGATATAAATAATACACAAAGTTTCACTAAACAACAATTATTATAGAATCTACTATGACATTGGCGATGGAACAAAGAAAACGTCGGCTTGCCTAATTTGAAGGGGGTCTCAACTAAGCTCTGAGGCAACACTATCAGCCAGTCAATCAGCCAACGAAAACGGGAATCTCTCTCAATAAAAGAAATAACATGTAAATCTCATTGTCCCTTTAACGCCTCACAGATTTTGCTTGACGTTCCGTATCGGAAAAACCTTTTAACGTCATTGACGCGGATGTCTGAGACTCGGGCAATTGGCTTCGTTTGCATTACATCCACCTGCAAAACAAAGCGATGTCGCCCTTATTACGATGCGGTGGTAACTTGATGATATCGTACGCGCTTCCGAATACTGTAAACGAGGGCTAACTGTAGTATGGCATGATATATATATATATATATATATATATATATATATATATATATATATATATATATATATATATATATATATATATAATATTCAGGTGAAAATGCAAAAGAGCAGGTGATGCAGAATCAGTACTCAATAATTGGCAACATTGCCAACAGGTTTCATTAACGTCACCAACATCCATTTCACTCACAGCTTCACCAACACTCCTTTTTCCCTCCACACCAGTGATTTCATCGCAACTTCCCGTATCCTCACCAACATTTCCTGCTCTTCTCGGGTGCTTCCAGTCATTCCGAAGTCCACCAAGGTCCCTATGCCCACGAATCACAGTAAGGGGTAAACCGGAGGGTATTTGCATTTAGATGATGTTTTAGTATTTACTTCCCCCCTCAGATTTGCCGTGGGAAACGACGTCCCGCTCATGAATGATAAGTAATTTTATTCGTGTATTTCCCCGTCATGAACGTCGTTGGAATGGTGGCAGTCAGAGCGGAAGTTTCGTGGGGTAGGTTATGATATTTTGTCAAATTATTGCCACGGGTACTGATAGTAATGGCCGTTTCAGTAATATTATCCTATTTTGTTGTATAAGAAAATATGTGTGTGTATGTATATATATATATATATATATATATATATATATATATATATATATATATATATATATATATATATATATACATATATATATATGTATATATATATATATTTATATATCTGAACTGAACGACATTATACAGGTCAAGAGGTGACAATCGCGTTTCCAGTTTTTACTTTTTCACTTTGAGAAAAATGGACTCAACTTGGTCACCAGAATCAATGAAAATAGCGCCTTTCCGAACCCTATAATATTTGAAACAAGGCTAAGTAATCCACTGTTAAGAAAATGACCCTGGTTACATTTTTAAATATCCCAAAATCTAATCACCTGCTGTCAGTCGGAAGGTACTACACCTGTGGTAAGATTTCCGTCAAAATCTATACAGGAATATTTTTGTAGTCTTGCAAAAAAAAAAAAAGTTAAGTATACCTTAGTTTAACCAGACCACTGAGCTGATTAACAGCTCTCCTAGGGCTGGCCCGAAGGATTAGATTTATTTTTACGTGGCTAAGAACCAATTGGTTACCTGGCAACGGGACCTACAGCTTATTGTGGAATCCGAACCACATTATAGCGAGAAACGAATTTCTATCACCAGAAACAAATTCCTCTTGTTCTTCACTGGCCGGTCGGAGATTCGAACTCGCGACCAACAGGGTGGTAGCTGAGAACGGAACTGGCTCACCCAGCGAGGAAGTTCCAGATGCACCACGGTACGCTAACTCCTACAACAACAATAACAAAAACAACATTAAAATCTGAATGGAAATGTTCTTTTCTCTTTTAGACGTCCCCCTTCCCTCCTACCAGGTTCCAAGAAACATGTCCCATTTCCATACGCTCTTTGTCTGTAAACTTGGACGCTAATGTCTACAGAAAAGTCCGGGGAAGTTTCCCGAGCTACAAGACCTGATAAATGTTGACATGAACGACTCACCACTACGAGTTCTAAATTACCTCCACCGATCCAAAGTTTATATTCTAGAAGAAAAGAAAAAAGCAATGCGTGTTAGGGACAGCCATCTTTTCCTCTTCTTTCAAAGGACAAAATAGAAATTAGCGTGACTTTTTCTCCACAATCATTGTTCACAAAGCTGATTAGGAGACTGATGTCTGTCTCATATTTCAGGCTTTCACTTCCGTATAAGTTCGCCTTTTATTTTCTGTTCTTATAGAGAATTTGTACCATTCAGATATGGTTTAACTGAAGGGAAAATATTTGCTGTTTTGGAAACATTGCAGTATATATAATATATTATATATATATAATATATATATTATATATAATATATATTATATATATGTATATATATATATATATATATATATATATATATATATATATATATATATATATATATAT
>NC_089754.1:50152270-50239770 GCF_040412425.1 Macrobrachium rosenbergii
AAAGGAAACTGTGTTTTATGCATGGTGACATAAAATCCTGTTCAAACGGAATTTTTAGGATAACGCTTATTGAAAATTCCTACTAATAGTTCACCAGCTCTCTTTATTAATTAGTCACTACTAATATTCAAGTGAGAAAAATCTGAGACTTTCATTAATTGCATCATTATCTGTTACTACAATAACTACTACTGCAAATAATTACAGAGTTTTACAGTAACGATTCATGGTGGCAATAATAACAACAGCTACCAAAAATAAATAAAAAAATAGTGGCATGGCAAAAAACTGAAGAAGAAATTACTGTTTGTGGAAACCACGTTCTCCTGTAAATCACATTGTTCGTTATAGCTCTGACTTTTACCGTAAGAGCAAACGTAATGTTTACGTCGCGGAACAACACGAACGACCCGTTTTTTTTCGTCCTTTTCATCGCATTTGCTCAATTCCTTCCTTTCTTTGCTATGACTTTTCCTCTCTGGTTCATGTCTTTTGTTTACATTTGTCTCCCGTACTTCCCACGCGGTACTCAGCTCCTGATAAAAGTACGCATTCGACTCTTCATGGGCGCGCTTTCCATATGAACTTTCAATATAGTTAATCCACTGTAAGTACGCATTAACTCCACCCATTGCCCTTTAGTAAAGTAACCTCCCTGAGAAATCCTTTCCGCCATCTTGCTGGGGTTCTAAAGGCTTACACAGATTCTGCCTGGGGACCTTATAGGTAGTCCTACTTCTAAGATTAAACTATCATCTTACTCTCTTGCTCATTAGTATAAGTTGGTAGTTGATGATGGTGAGGCAAGACGAAGATAGCCGTAGGCCATCGGCGTTGCCAGCTACCTATAATGGCCCAGGCTCTTCAAGAAAAAGATAGTATGTAATTTTGTACTCTGCACTGATCTGTACTGAAAACAGTGACATATACTTTTCAGTTATTTGCCAGGAACTAAAATCTTTGCAGTGCATTCTTGGATAGCATTAGATCCGAATCCAGTTAGGTAGGAGGCTGCAGAGAGGCAGAGGTCTACTTGCTGTTTTAGAAGCAAGAGCCTGTGGTTTCGCAGGGCTAGCTTAACCTGAAAACAACAGGGCAAAGGATGTCTCTCTCTTTCTCACCTTCACCTTGAAGCGTGAATATTTTACGCCATTCCCGATGCAGAAATTTGCGTATCCAGCTAAGAGTGATTTTTCCAGTCATTTTGAACTAGCACCTGTTTAACTTTATTTATTTGAGAGCGTACCCTGACGAGACCAGGTTACAGGGAAGGTACAAGCTATGATGGATTGTGTTCACGTAATGATTGAACCTTGCTTGGAAAAAACTGCACTTGCTGCCATGATGATGAATGTAATCTCCTTTTGAATCTTTCCTAGATAGTGAACCCCCAGGGGTTTTCGGGGTTCGTTACCTATGACTAATATTTCTTTGGGGTCATCATCTTTATTATATTTACAGTCTTTTCTTTATGTTCTTAGGTTCATCCCCGACGGGCTTGTACTAAACACGCCACAAAGGTGGATAAATACCGAGTGAAAAATTAAAACCCTTGAGGATCACGATCTAAGGAAAGATCTATCTTTATATTTTGCCGCATATTTTTTTTTTTTTTAAAGAATTAAAAAAAATCACTTTACGTAAGGAGAATTCCTAGTTTCCTAGTCAAGGTTAACATTTCCTGTTGCATAAACTGAAACTAACCGCGCTTGAATCGCCAAACTCAAAATTTCATTCCGTGTCTGATTGCTCAATCGGGACGCATTCAGCATTCAAATAAAGATATCGTGCGATTGGCCCATTTAACCCAGTGCCACCGTTCCGAAATATTAAGGCCACCATGAGCCACCGCATCGATATTACCAACTATTGCCCCGAACAACAAAATGAGACGATGCCAATGATCCAACTTACTGAAATTCTGAAATTACCATCCGAGGATATGTTGCGTTCTCCGCTGAATCGCATGCTTCATTGTAATGTCCGCCATTGCTTGTTACGTAATAGGACGAGTAAGGTTATATCTTGATGTGGAATGGAATAGTGTTTCTTTCCTTTTACGTAAGGGAAAATTATGCTTGTTTCCTCGACTGTAAAGAAAATTTTTAAAGATATTTTTAAGTAAAGTTAATTTTAATATTACAAGGAGAAATTTTGCTCATTACATATAGGATTATTTCTATTGCTGCTAGGAAAAGAGTGCTTATCACATATATTAATGAAGTTAAGGTAACTTCAAAAAATGCAAGAAAACGTGAAGCTTATTACTTAATACGTAAAACACAAGTAAGCTTATTTGAAATTTTTCCAAGGCAGCGGTTAGCTTATTTTCAACATTGCGTCTATAATGCATGAAGATAAATACATCGTTTTAGTTTTCTGTAAAAGAAAACTTGAGATGGTTTTGTCTGTCCGTCCGCACTTTTTCTGTCCGTCCTCAGTTCTTCAAAACTACTGCGGCTAGAGGGCTGCAAATTGGTATGTTGATCATCCACCCTCCAATCATCAAAAATACCAAATTGCAGTCTTCTAGCCTCAGTAGTTTTTATTTTATTTAAGGTTAAAGTTAGCCATAATAGTGCTTCTGGCAACGATATAGGATAGGCCACCACAGGGCCGTGGTTAAACCTTCATGGGCCGCGGCTCATACAGCATTATACCGAGACCACTGAAAGATAGATCTATTTTCGGTGACATTGATTATACGCTGTAGCGGCTGTACAGAAAACTCGATTGCGCCGAAGAAACTTCGGCGCATTATTTACTTTGTTGATTATAAAAGTCTCCTTCAAAGCGTTCCTTACGGGAGTAAGAAAGAGACCTCCGACTGGGAAAAAAAAGCAAAAAGAAAAACCATTTACAACCTTTAGCAATTTGATCGCTGCCTCTGTTTCCTTGACTCATTTCCTTTTTTGTGTGTGTGCGTGTGTGTTCGCACGTTTTGTTTCATTGAACATGCGATCAAAGATGTTGTTGGTCAATTTTGTCGTTAATTTGGTTTTTCTTAACCTAAATACTGTATTTATTCATGCATTTATTTCACTTGACATCGTTATCCTCTTTTCATACAAGTTTCAAGCATTCTGACGTTTTTATGTTTCACTTTACAGGTGGAGGTGTTGGTCTCACCTGGAATTCCAAAGGTAAGTGGAAAGTAATGCGCTATACAAGTCAGGACGGTTAACAGATGAGTTTCATTACATTATATATTAATCTAAAGGTTTTTACCTTCACTTTGCCTTTCTTTCACTTGACCTCTAAAGATATACAATGGTCTTTTTCACCGTCTGGAGAATTCCACGCATGAAAGCACTTAAAATAGTTGGGACGCCATTAATTGCCAAACACCAAAACAAACACACCAAGTTAAGGCAAGAGACGAGTTTTATCGCACTCAAGGTCTTCCGTAACTTCTGGGCTGCTGCTGCTTCTTCTTCTTCTTCTTCTTCTTCTTCTCCTCCTCCTTCTTCTTCTTCTTCTTCTTCTTCTTCTTCTTCTTCTTCTTCTTCTTCTTCTTCTTCTTCTTCTCTCTTTGGCCAGAAAGCCTTTTAGCAGTGCATGTTTACATTTCCTAAGGTGGAGCATCACCTGCCTAACTTAAGTTCCGAGTTTACCAAAGTAAATAGCAACTTCTGGATCGGACGCCATTTGCGCTGGCTTGGGAGAGCTGGCTTTTCTTCCTCTTAAGAGCAGGTCTCTTTTTTTTTATTTTGTTACAGTTTTTCAGCTGGCAAAATATTCTGAAAGCATGATTTTTCATGGTCGTTTTTCTCTGCAGATTATGTTCGTACTTTCTGGTTGTGCAGTTCGCGGTGGTTGGTGTATTCAGCTTTACGTTCGTCTTTGTCTTATTTGATGTTGTTAATTTATTGTTGCTGTGGTGTGTGTTAAGGTTCAAGGAATATTGCGTTCCATTAGTTTATTAATTTGTTCTGAGATTTTCTTAGAATGTTTAAATATGAAAAATCGATTACCAGAGTCAAGAGAAGTATAACTAGATGCTGAAGACGGATCATAAAGTTTATAATAGGTAGACAATAAAAACCAGTCTTTTAGTGAAACACACACACACATACACATACACATACACATGCACATACACATACAAGCAAAAGAAAGGCGTTACATATTTCGATGGAGCTGACAGAATTTCTCGACGATAAAAAGGGATTATGAGGGTGGAGAATGATAAGCTGTGTAGCATTAAATCCTCTGATTAAAGGATGCGTTGATAAAAGTTTATTGATGTATACAAAATAGCGTATAAATATTAATGGTAGATGAAACGTACCACGAAATAACATCAATTTACGTATGAAGTTTCTTCAGATTATCTTAAATTTATTCCGTAATACATTTTCATATTCATAAAATATCGAAGTAATTTCGTCACTCCTTATTAATTAAATAATTTATTATTGTATCCTTATGATTTCACATAGAATATATAAGGTCCTCCTGATAAGTGAAACCTCCAAACTTTTCATAAACAGATAACCATCGTTTGCTTTCCCATTAAAAATGAAATGATTTGGCGACCTTCAAAGGCGTAATAGACCAGAGAAATCCGTTCCTAAACGGGCACCAGTAAACTAAAACGTTGAGTATTATTATTATTATTATTATTATTATTATTATTATTATTATTATTATTCCTGACGAAGTACAAAAGCAATTAATGTAAAATAAGCCTCACGGCCTTATAAAACAATACTCCCCCGTGATAATAAATAGAAAAAAATCATTCTTTTATGATGACAAGGAGAAAAAGACTCCTTAGGCCGTCTAACAAAAACAGAGCAACAAATGCGATTCAGATTTTCTTCTCGTATGCAAATATCTACGAGGATACCATCTTCCTTGCCCTTAAGCCAGGGAGCTTTGTCCCAGCATAATTAACTATAAAGTAGCAGGCCCTTACTGCGTAGAATATTAAAAACATTCTGGTATTAAAGATGATACCCCCCTCAGGAAGAAGGAAGTGTTATGTGGAGGGTGATAAAAATGAAAACATAAAATATTTAATTATTTTGCTGCGTTGTATATAAAAAGAACGCAGAAGCCTAAATAAATGTTTGTATGTCTAAAAAGCTTTAGATAGGGAAAGCAGCTAAATAGATTAGATATTCAGATTAAATTGAGAGAAAAACTTATTTTTTCTTATTGGAAGAAGTGACTGTTCATCTAACTCAATAAACAAGAAGTCTTAATGGTTTTCATATTATTACTTTATATCAGGGAATGTCAAAGAACACATTAATCATTGACTATTATAAAATTTTTAATAAGAAATTAAATGCATTAAAAAAATCAATAAATGTTTAAAAGTTTCCATGGACTGATGTTCAGTTGCAAATTGGATTAGGTTTAAGGGATAGAGGGATAGTAATATAGGTATCATTCATATATATATACATATATATATATATATATTATATATATATATATATATATATATATATATATATATATATATATATACATATATATATTTGTATTGAAGTCACTGGTAGTATTTGCAGAGACTATCTTTTAATCAATCCGTGCTTCTTTTTCTCTTCAGGCAAGCTTCTCAGGAATAAGGAAAATTATTCGCGTTTCTTACTCCTGAGAAGTTTGTCTGAAAAGAAAAAGAAATATATATATATATATATATATAAAAAATATATATATATATATATATATATATATATATATATATATATATATATATATTATATTTTTATTTTTTTTTTTTTTTTTTTTTACAATTTGTACTGTGTTTACAATTGCTGACATCTGTTATTTTAGCCAGTATTGCTAAATCTAATGTAAATTTTTTCCTTCCAGTTTTGACGGACAGATTTTTCATTTTAAAATACTCAAAACTAGTAATTATTTTATCCTAGGCGAAGAAAATACTGAAATCAGTGCACTGAAAACACTATTCATTTCTAATATAACTCAAGCTGCATTTACTTGCTTTGAAAAAACCGGCTATTTTTTCCTGGACAGCCCCATTTGGCCAAAGTTCGCCGATTTGGTGGCAATTAATACTAATTAACATGAAAGAAACGTGATTCGGAGGAAATTTACGAGCAAAGTTTCAATAGTCCCCTAATCATGCTTAAAAGTTGAAAACTTCCCTGATGAATGGTGGAGGCAGGAAGAAACCTGATGCTTGTTTCGGGGTCAAGAGGAAAAGGCGGAATTCTGCTCGTCATAAGATCAGATTAATGCTATCGAGAACAAAATACTGAAATCTAGGATCTTGACAGTCTTATATGAATGTTTAGCTAAGAAATGTAAGGTACTGTATGCTGGGTTAGCTCAGTATAATCAGTTACATCATTTGACCAAGTTTTCTTTTTCTTTCCACATAATTTAGAAGTCTTAACTTACAGAGAAATGCAATAATTAGGCTTTGGAATCATGGTGAGTATATACCGAGTTAGCCCAGTTTGGTCAGACGTATTATTTTATAGAGTGCTTTTTCTTTCTACATAATCTAGCTATATTAGCATAAAGTAATACAATTATTAAACTTCACAATCATAGCTGAGTAGATTTGTAAGGGTACTAATATTTGTAAAGTATATTTTTAGCGATTTTAGAAAACCAAACACCATTTGGTGAAAAGTAAGATGTTTTTTGGCTAATTCGTGATAGTTTGAGACCAAATACAGTGATGACTTATAGACTTGAATAGATATAAGATGGTTGTTGCAAAGAATAATATCCTAAATACGTTTTCACATATTTTAGTTGTTGTACGAAAAAGCAAGGTTCTCCTGGATCCATTTAGACGAAGTTACTAAATTCAATATATGTATCCTTTCTAAACATCAGGCAGTTTGCCCTACTAGTGGGTTTAAAGGTCGTGCATGAGTGGAAGAGACTGTGCAGAGGTGCACAGTCCCGTGAACAGTGTCCTATAGACCGAACATATCCAAAGATGATCACTTCCAGTACTCCTCTTCGCCTAAGTAAGGACCAAGTGGAACCAGACAGTGGCTACTCATGTCCCAGCAGAGAGACCTATGATTCCCATAAACGCGGCCATCGCTATCTCACAGATGCTGTATGATAGTCTTTTGCCAGGGAACACAGGGGTAGGTAGCATCCTTTCATCGAAAGCATCAAGGCTTTACTGAACCTTGCAAAAAAACATCCTTACCTGTCTGACTGACGCAAGCAAAAAACATCCTTACCTGTCTGACTGACGCAAGCAAAAAACATCCTTACCTGTCTGACTGACGCAAGCAAAAAACATCCTTACCTGTCTGACTGACGCAAGCAAAAAACATCCTTACCTGTCTGACTGACGCAAGCAAAAAACATCCTTACCTGTCTGACTGACGCAGGCAAAAACATCCTTACCTGTCTGACTGACGCAAGCAAAAAACATCCTTACCTGTCTGACTGACGCAAGCAAAAACATCCTTACCTGTCTGACTGACGCAAGCAAAAAACATCCTTACCTGTCTGACTGACGCAAGCAAAAAACATCCTTACCTGTCTGCTGACTGACGCAAGCAAAAAACATCCTTACCTGTCTGACTGACGCAAGCAAAAAACTTCTTTACCTGTCTGACTGACGCAAGCAAAAAACATCCTTACCTGTCTGACTGACGCAAGCAAAAAACATCCTTACTTGTTTGACTGACGCAAGCAAAAAATCCTTACCTGTCTGACTGACGCAAGCAAAAACATCCTTACCTGTCTGACTGACGCAAGCAAAAACATCCTTACCTGTCTGACTGACGCAAGCAAAAAACATCCTTACCTGTCTGACTGACGCAAGCAAAAACATCCTTACCTGTCTGACTGACGCAAGCAAAAACATCCTTACCTGTCTGACTGACGCAAGCAAAAAACATCCTTACCTGTCTGACTGACGCAAGCAAAAACATCCTTACCTGTCTGACTGACGCAAGCAAAAACATCCTTACCTGTCTGACTGACGCAGGCAAAAAACTGCAAAAACATCCTTACCTGTCTGACTGACGCAAGCAAAAAACATCCTTACCTGTCTGACTGATGCAAGCAAAAAACATCCTTACCTGTCTGACTGACGCAAGCAAAAAACATCCTTACCTGTCTGACTGACGCAAGCAAAAAACATCCTTACCTGTCTGACTGACGCAGGCAAAAAACATCCTTACCTG
This sequence comes from Macrobrachium rosenbergii, assembly GCF_040412425.1. NCBI lineage: Eukaryota > Metazoa > Arthropoda > Malacostraca > Decapoda > Palaemonidae > Macrobrachium > Macrobrachium rosenbergii. The sequence continues at coordinate 50,160,418 of NC_089754.1, forward strand.
TCTGACTGACGCAAGCAAAAAGCGTACATCATCAGGCCGAACAACAAAGGAATATGTGAAAATTCTCTCATCAGTTTTCAAAAGTGATTATGCATTCTTTATGACGTCTCTTCATTAAGTATGGCAAATCCATCACAAAAGGAACACGTAAAATGCACCCTGTCCCCCATGTGGATACGAAAGAGGGAAAAACAGCGGGTACCGAACAAAATATCAACTCGACATTTGAATTTGAAATAGTTGTTGGTAAGGAAATCCCATTTATTTTTTAGATTGCAACTTTTACTGAGCTGAAAGGTTTCTGTTATGCCGGAGAACTTTTCCGTTTATTTTTTTCTGCATTTTCTTTTTTTTTTTTATCCTTTTCGGATTGCGAACTCCCACTCGGAGACAAGTAAAGGAGGGAAAAAGTAGTTTTCGTGTTTTGCACAGCAAATGGTTTCAGCCGAATAACAAACAACTTTTCGGAGATCGTTCACAGCGGATTGATTATCCTAATTTTGTTTTTATAAAATATGTTTATATATATATATATATATATATATATATATATATATATATATATATATATATATATATATATATATATATATATATATATATATATATATATATTACTAAAGGACCTCATTCAAACTGGATGTTCTAATGGAGTTTTTATTAGAAGCTTGAGAATATATTCGGATACTTGATAATTACCCTGTTTTAAAAACATCTAGAATCCATCTACACTCTTTTTGTCTACTAATGCGCAGAACAATTTTGTATTATTGTTTTACATTTAGCTAATTGATATTATATGAATATTTAACTTATTATATATATTATAATACTGAACATATATGTTCATTAGAAGTGAGAATATATTCTACATAATTACCTTTTTTTACATCTAGAATCTTACACTCTGTCATCATCAATATTATTGTTTACATTTAGCTAATTGAATTGTATGAATATTTAACTTCTTGTGCGTTGAAATATCTCTATATACACAAATATATATATATATACACTGTATATATATGCGTGTGTGTATACATTAATGTATATGTATATATATATATATATATATATATATATATATATATAATAATGAATTTGAATATACATTTTCTATCCATCACAGTGATTTTACCAAAACCACTGCCTGAACCAGAATTAATTCATTACCGTATCCTTCAGGTAATTGTACGCTTTTCAGTTACCTTTTTGGAATCATTACCTTCATGATGTTCACTATAATCACTGTCTAATTAAGAACAAAAGTCTAGGCAGAGGTGTGTATAGCGGCTGCTACTGCAATCTACAGGTAGACATTTGTTCTTGACTGGAATGAGAGTTCGTGTAAAACATCAAAAACATTGTTCCGAAAAGTGGCTCAGAAAAATATAATTTCCTGGCAGAAACGGTGAGGATGAGCGTTGTAACAGACGTCATAAGCGTTTTAACAGGCAGAATAAACGTTGTAACATACAACGATTTTTGCAAATAGATTTTGAGATTAGATGTGCAGCAAGAAAACGAACATTGTCGTTTATCATTTCAGCGTTCCATTACAAGTATGAAACGTACTAGGGAGAGAGGCTGTCATTTAAAGGTATTGTGGTGAATGGGCTTTCAGGACAGCTGGGTTTATATAGAATATATCTGTGCAACGTATAATGTGTCTCTTCGGTTGGAGGGAGTCAAGTAAAATCCCAAGAGACATTTATCCAGTATATTTTCCCTTTGAACAGACCAAAGCTTAAGTACAGTTTGGTCTTAACATATAATGAAAAAGTCGCTTTAAAAAACTTTGTCCAGCGGTTCAAAGCAATCGTCTTCAGTACGAATCGCAGGGCTGACCCTCCTGCTACGTAGAAACTCCCACCTCCTACCTACCCTCTTAGCAAAGGACCTATAGAAGAAGAACGCCACTTGCAGGTTCCAGTGTTTTGAAGTGAGACGCCCCCCAATTCCCTCATTCGAAAGGCCTCCTTATGACATCAAAGACTTCGATTTGTGCAAGCGCTGCATATTGAGCAATAGTTCTCCTCTCTCAACGTTGCGCAAGAATTCTTGCTCCTCTCAGACCCATCCAGAGGAGACCCTGCTGTCGAGCTCATGGTCGAACTACCGGAGCTTCGAACCTCGATACCAGGACGCCGTCCCGGCGGCGTTTTCCCGGTAAGTAACCGAGTACCGGGACCGTTCCCTAAAAAAATGCAGGACGCCATATCTTGAAAACTAACCATAGAATTTTCTTGAAAATAATCTCATTATGTTTCCCACACCTAAAGATATCATATTTTACCTAATCATTAGGGACATGGCAAAAAAAACCTGGACTGGTGCAATACTAGCATACATCTCAGGAATTTGCGTTCCGGCGGGGATACGTCAGCCGAGCGAAACTTGTGGTCAAAACGCTCCGCTTCCGATGTAATAATCATCAAACTTCATGGATCGACCGCGTGACACTTCGCCTTTAATAAAGGGTCGACCAATCACGGATAGATGTTTACCTTACTTGAGCCTTAGTCTGTCTTGACTTTTGCGATCGTTATTGATTTCCCATTTTACGATGCAGAGTCGTGACTTTACGTAAGGTTAAATCTGTTCAAAACCTTAATGGACTTTAATGAACGCCTTTTGGATGTTTCATTCACCCGCCTTCTGTCAAGTAAAACGTATATTACGCTGTACAGAGAAGGTTCTGTATAAGATCGATATTGGAACGTGATGCACCAGTAATAATAATAATAATAATAATAATAATAATAATAATAATAATAAAAGTTAAACTGAGGTCAAAGTAAACACCAACGATTTTGAAATTATAATGGACATTTCACTAATCTTTTGCGACGATGTTCGTGCGTACATTATCTTATTAGTGGAATAACACTGGAGGAGAAAACACGTTTCTTGATATTACAGCATAAGAAAAGGTTTATATATGTGTGTACATATACAGTGTATATGTGTGAGAGAGAGAGAGAGAGAGAGGATATGTGATTCATGAAACATAAAAAAATATCCTTACAGTAGAATGCTTTATAAACGTCACAGTTTCTTACCGTTGTTAAACGTCTTGTCAAAGAATGTATCATTCGCGCTATGATGTTTAAATGGCAAGTACCTCCGAGGAAAAGGAGCTCGTTTAATTTTCTCTTGCCGAGAGAGAGAGAGAGAGAGAGAGAGAGAGAGAGAGAGAGAGAGAGAGAGACTTTCATTAAGTACAGAATTCGAATAGTAAAGTATGAACTTACATAATACGCAATTTACTTTCGAAACGCAGTATTTGTCAAGAGTACAAAAGATACATTGCAAGCGCAAAGAAAACCCCTTCGCATTCGCATAAGTATCTTTGTCTAGAGCCATAGTTCATCCTTTTAGTCATCACACGATACCTAGCTCACAAAGGAATTTCGTAAATGGAGAGAAATAGGGGAATTAAAGGAACGGCATATCGGTAATATCCTTTTAATTCCTTCCTCTATTTTCAGCTCCCTTACCAAATAGAGTTCAGAGGGTGCTTTTCGAAGTGGAGAAAGAGAGAGAGAGAGAGAGAGAGAGAGTGAGTGATATAGGGGTCGTCTGTTTACATATCAGAGAGTGTGCCCACTATTATTTTAATAGACGGCTCTGTCGAATGTAGGATATAAATTTCAACAAATGGTTGCCATAACATACAGTTCGAGATCTCAGTTTCTTTGCGTAGGGTACATTATTGTCAGATGTAGTGGATGGACGTTTTAATGCCCCAATAGTCATCTCAATAGTCAAATGGGACTTGTGTTACCACGGTATTTTTATTTTTTATTATATTTGTTTATTTATTTTTTTTTTTTTGCAGTGACGCAGAATAAACGAAAAACATGAACCAAACGAATCTCTATGAAAACTAAGGAACATTTATGATTTAAGAAAAGCAAGGGCAACCTTATCCGATAATTCAGTTCTGGTATCTAAAGACTGTGTGTCAGTAAAAGTGACCTGATAGTTGATCATTTTCAGTGCAAATTAATGTTGATTCCAAATAGGGTAATGAATCAGTTTGTAATTCGTGTCTGAAGTGAGAGTGAGGGGAGAACTTGAAAGGAGGTTGTTCTTTGTTCATCTTTCCAGAACTAGTTTTATAAGTGGGGAGAGAGAGAGAGAGAGAGAGAGAGAGAGAGAGAGAGAGAGAGATTGAGAGATTGTGGATGGAAATAGGGATGGAAAGAGAAGCGAGAGAAATGTGGGAGTGGAGAAAGGAGTGAAGAAGGAGGACAAGAGAGAGATAGAGAGAAAGAGATTGTGGATGGAAACAGGGATGGAAAGAGAAGCGAGAGAAAGAAGTGGGAGTGGAGAAAGGAGGGAAGAAGGAGGACGAAAGAGAGAGAGAGAGAGAGAGAGAATATTATCTACACCACTTTTGGGTTGTTAAGTGATTCTTAAAGAATAGTTTCATTATTATGAAGACAGTTACATACCTACACAAAGAATACAAATACATTTACAGCATTTATTTGTCAAATTTCTTACAGCTATTATGTGAAACCGAATTCATCACTAGAAATCAGAACTGAATGCCATAGAAAATAATAAACAAAATGAGAAAGATGCCAGATGCGAGGAATAGTAAGGTCACAGGAACTTCACTCAGATTCATCAATCTCAATTGCTCAATGACATGGACTGCTGGAGCCTCGTCAACCTCTCTCAATTACCCTGAAGTGTTTGATGAAATTAGAACCCTGTTCTGACGGTACTTGGTCGAAGGACTCGTCGTAGGATGTGTGTATTTATCCCTAATGAAAGGGCTTAGGAAAAGGAATGTTCGACAGCCTGTATTCAGTTGTCAAGGCGATTTGTTTCATTTGGTTGATGGATGTTTCACTGATATATGGCACTAATTATGATGGAGGTCATTTTCTTGTGACAGCTAGTTTTAGTGAGTCTTGAAGAGGTAATTTGAAACGTTATTAAGTAAATTTAAAAAATCAGAAGTTATTGAAGATACAAATACAGTTAATCATATTAATGCGACATTCGTTGTGTATAGATATCAGGCTGATAATAATGATAATAATATGAAATAGATAATAATAAGGTAATATTAATAGGATAATAATAATAATCTTAATAATCTTTTCTAATGATTCGCTTTTCAGGCTCAGCGATGTTAGTCAGTAACTGGCCGATATTCATGTTGGAAAAGGATTAGTGTGCGGAATATTGGAAGTCTTTTTACAATATTCAATAAATTATTCGTCTGGGTTCAGGTTGTTATTGTGATAATAATGTTTAATAATAATAATAATAATGGAAATAATAATCTAATAATAGGTGCTCGGGTTGGTATTTATAATAATAATAATATGATTAATAATCATTATTTCAGCCTTCCCACAAGTTCGATTGCGTGCGAGCGGCGTTTAGTGCTGAGGATGAATAATAATTTCGATAATCGGATAATAATTTAATAATAATAATAATAATAATAATAATAATAATAATAATAATAATAATAATAATATCAGACACGATTTTCTTATGCACAACTAAGATCAATATATTCTTCAACTATTTTTTTTAACACGTAAATTCATTTATGACAGATTCACAAATATATATTCAAACTATTTTGAAAACGATCTTCTCCCTTTTTCCTCATTTCAATTTGTTAATGAAACAAAAATCGGTTTCGGAAGATTCATCTCGCAATCGACAAAACAACCGAGCTTTGACGCAGCAGCCATTTGAAGCCTTAGCAAACAAAGGGTTTGTTTGTCGTTCAGTTCTTTCAATCTCGTGATTAATGTACATCAACAATCCGATCATCCCGGGATTAACATCGGGGATTTACATCCGGGATTTAAATGCTTTCCTACCGAATCAGAATGTGCCGGATTTGTAGTTGTCACAAATGTCATTAAACTTTTTTTTTTTTTTCGAGTGGCGAAGTAAAACTAGGGGCATTTCCAGTTATGCATTTAATGTGAGTGAAGTGTCTCGTTGTCATGTGATGGACGTATAAATAAACTTCCGACTGAGAAGTGACGCTGAACAAGAACGAACCATTATGAAAACTAACCCCGTAGTGTCTGTCAGTGTGCGGTGCACCGTAGGCAGCACTTGAGATTCTTTTGCAGCGACAATTCGGCCCCTAGCTGCAACCTCTTTCACTCCTTTTTACTGTACCTCCATTCATATTCTTTCTTCCATCTTACTTTCCGCCCTCTTCTCACAATTATTTCGTAGTGCAACTGCGAGGTTTTCCTCCTATTACACCTTTCAAACCTTTCTACTGTCAATTTCCCTTTCAGCGCTGAATGACCTCATAGGTTCCAACGTTTGGCCATCGGCCTGAATTGTATGTAAAAAAAATTATGAGAACTAAGGAACATTTATGATTCAATAAAAATCTAGTACAACTTGGCAGTATCGGCAAATGAGTGGGCTACCAACCCCATCCGAAAACTCAATTCTGATATCTAAAGGGTAGAACTTGCATTGGCCTCTTCCTGTTAGGCTCAAGAAGTTAACCTTAGGGAGTCCCTCTGCATTGTTGATAAGGACGCCACTGGTATTTGCAACGGAATTTATAAGTCTAGGACCTCATGATTCTAGGAAATTATGAGCCAGGAAGATTATGGGTCTAGAAACTTACTAGTCAGTACATGAGCGAGAAACCCTAGCCCAGTGGACAAGGCATACGGTGCATCTCGGTAAGCCCTAACATAGATGTTGTGACGCCAGTTTTAATAGACATAATCAATCAATCAATCGGTAAGCTCTGACCATACCTCCAAGCCCCATCCCAAACAAACCTCACACAGAATAATTTTTCTTCTTGCGAAAACAAATCACGACACAGGAAAGAGAGATTCAGGAGGAATCTGTGACAACGAAGCTATTTTATCTCAACAGCTGGTGCACCGGTGGGGTCTGGGATTGGTAACATGAGACTAGCCGTCGTTTTATACTTTTAAATCCGAGACGGAGAAACTAGGGCAGAGAGGAGCCATGGATAGCTATTATTTTCTGAAGGATATCTTGCATACGTCAAGTGGAGAATGGTTTTCTGCGGTTATGTCACATATGCTGTAAAGGTGGATTATTAGCTTCCCGTCGTAATTGTGGCAAAGAAAATTTGACACTTATTTTTTTTACCGAAGTTAAGACGCTACTTTTGCCACAAATTGTACCAATAAAAAAAAGTGATACTGCATAGCTTATATGTAGTTCCAATATGATTATCAGAACCATTTCCTTATTCTTGTTCTCCAAAATTGATGGTTTTAAAAACCATGGCTCCGTTGTCCGTTCCCACATTTCATAATAACATTATAACTGTTTGACGAGAGATTTTAACATAAAAACACCCCATATCGGGCAAATATTCCCCCCTTCACCACCCCACGTAGAAAACGATGAAACTAACCATTTCAAATATCACTAAAAATTTTTGAAAACCGCAAATGCGAAGTAATAATCTAAGATCTCCAAGAATCGGAAATGACCCACCCTAAAAACAGCTAATTTGCTAAGCTAACCTCTACAGAATAAAATGCCATTTGTAAACAGAGAAATAGTAAAAAAAAAAAAAGCATAAAGGTTATAGATAAAAGTAGCAAATAAAACAAATTACACGACTCGATATATTTATAAAAAAACACAAGCTGAAAACAGGTCAGAAAAAAATAGCGACGAATATGATGCTTACTAGTAATAGCACAGCCGACCTTAAACTGCGAGCATGCCCTTGGCAATACCGAAACATGACTGATTTATCACATTATTTTGGAGTGTCATTAGTGACATCATACATTACGAGCATCATGTAACTGCATTTGGCAAAATGGCAGGTCATTAGGTGTACAAGTGAACCTAATGGACACTCTGGCTTTGAATCTGCACAGAGCAGAAAATCAAATGGGATATCAAATGTGTGTCGTTTTTCAAGTTACCGAAAATCGTAAACGAATGGTTCATTCCTTTGTCAAATTAATTTCCCACTGACTTCACATGTTTGGAATTCCACTTTTAGAACCCCCGTAGGGGTTGTGCCGTCAGTGCACCTCACGGGGTGCACTGTAGGGATTACTTAAGGTTCTTTGCAGCGTTCCTTCGGCCCCTAGCTGTAACCCTTGTTATTACTTTTACTGTATCTCCATTCCTATTCTCTTTCTTCCACCTTGCTATCCACCCTCTCTTAACAATTATTTCATAGTGCAACTGCGAGGTTTCCCTCCTTTTACACCTTTCAGGCCTACCTACTCTCAATTTCCTTTCCAACGCTGAATGATCTCTTAGGTCCCAGTGATTGCCCTTTGGCCTAAACTCTATATTCCATTCAATTCCACTTTTAGAACTCAACAGTTGAACTGTTTCAATTAAAAAAAACTTGTTTCTTTGCAAAAAAATGATTATATAGGTAAGTGAGAAAAAACTAACAAAAACAAATAAACATACAAATGAAAAAACAAGCAAATAAAAATAAACAAATACATGAATAAAAAAAGTCGTTATCACTATGTTCTCAATGTCATTTTTACCACTTCATCTACAACGCCTTGAAACGTCGTAGATAATGCGTAAAATAAATAAATTAAATAATAAATGCTTAAATAAATAAGGAAACTGTTACTATCACTTTCCACTACTTCCATTTCCAACCGTTCAACTAAGCCTTTAAAAAACCGCGAGTGCCAGTGAAGATTCCGGAAATAATGGGTTGCACTGCTCCCACTTGGCACTCCCCATTTGCAATGAAATTTACAGTGGTGCTGAAGATTTGCAAGGCGGGGAAGTTCGTTCAAGTTAAAACAACATGAAGTTGTATGTCTTTGCGAAGGAGAGATTTATTCGCTAGAGAGCATAGGTTTTTTTTTTTTTTTTTTTTTTACTAAATTCCATCTCTGAATAATCTTGCTATATAACATTTCATAAAAAAATTAAATGTTTTCTTGATGGGGTAATCTTGTTTATTCGCTAGAGAGCATATTTTTTTTTTTTTACAAAACTCCATCTCTGAATGCTTTTGCTATATACCATTTTCCGAAAAAATATTTTTCTTGATGGGGTAATCTTGTTTATTCGCTAGAGAGCCTAGTTTTTTTTTTTTTTTTTACTAAATTCTATCTCTGAATACTCTTGCTATATAACATTTCCTAAAAAAAATAGTTTTCTTGATGGGGTAATCTTGTTTGTTTACCGTCGTCTGAAGGATGAAATGTAGCAGAGAAGACGGATTAGGGGAAAGTAGCTACTTCATGCTTGCGTTATCTCGCTATCTCGGAGAAAAACGATATGAATTTCTTGTTGTAAATCGCTTTCTTATTCCCCGCAAAAATAGTTGCGTTTCATATGTAAACCCTTGCACCTTACCTACTTTTCAAATCATTGTTCTGATCGTATTCAGCTCTTCATTAATTCATTCATTTTTCCTAGTATTTCAATTCAGTATAAAAAACTTTTGAATTCGTATAAAGAATAATGAAATCAGTTTAAGTCAACTCCGAAATCGCAATTTGCCTTCTTTCTCTCTTCCTGGAAAAGGCTTATTTTTCCGTTGACTTCTTCCTAAGCTAAAATCTGATCTGCAAAAACCAAGTTCTTTTTCTTATGTTGCCTACAACAGAAACCTTCAGTTTTATGTAATTAGTAACTATAGTATATTACTGCATATATTAGCATATGATTACATAATATTTCCTCGAAGGTTTGTTATTGGTTAATTTCTTTACAGACTGTATAATCTGATAATCTGACAATCTGACACAAGCACCCGCGGAAATTATTGCTATCCGAGAGAGGAGAAAGAGGACATTTCCTTGCTTGAATCCAACAAAGCCTGAGATAGAATGGAAGGAAAAGCAACTGCGGCAAAGATTCGCAAACCAAAGGAATTTCAATCAGCTTAAAATAACACGAGTTGTATATCTTTGGGGGAGGAAGTCGACACGCGTGGGGTATTGTCTTTGTAGTTTCTCGCTAAACGTTTAGTTATACGTTTGTTTTGCAACCACACACACAGACACACACACACACACACACACACACACATATATATATATATATATATATATATATATATATATATATATATATATATATATATATATATATATATATATAAAGGCAAATACACGAAGGGAAAAGTGAAACAACGGAGTGGTTGCTAGGCCTTTCGACTTACTGTCCTTTACTAAGCAGACTGATAGGAATATGAAAATAAGTTTTACAAGAAAGCTCGTATAATTGACAGATGGGGATTATGAAGGGACAGGTGTACCTGGAATCCAACACTGTTTAAGAATTAGTGGACCTGCCAATACTTTCCACCTTTTCACCATTGTATCTATCTACGTTCTTCCCACACGACCAAACCCTTTTAAATTACACTGGTTCAACTTTCCAACTCGTCCATCCTTTTTGACATTTATTTTCCTGAGCTATTTTTTGACATCATACGAAATCAAGAAATTAATTTGAAGAACAAAAAGGAAGATTTTATAAAAAAAAAAAAAATATACACTAGTTAATTTTTATATATGAGTCTGATGTTTTATGTATAGCTTTTCAGCAGACAACAGGACCTTTTCTGAAAGACTGATAAATTTAAAAAACTGCCCAAAACAACAGTGTCAGGAGATCACCAAGTACAGTTTAAAGACAGAATGGTTATCGTTCAAACTGGAAAAAAAAACATGTTCAAATGAAACAATGATCTGTATTGAACATCCAATTACCTTTCCTACGAAGGCACAAAAAAATGTCACGAACCGAGGACATCAAAAAGGCGACAGATATCTGATCTAGTTCTCAGAAGAAATGCAATAGTTCAGTGACCTCATATCCACGGGAAGTGCAAAAGGTGAATGACCTTTTATTCCCTGGAGTATAATAATTTTTCTGACCTTTTATTCCCCCAGTGTTATGTGCGAGATTGCAGACTTTTTCTCTTAACAGGATACATGAAGGATTACTTACATAAAACTGCCAAGCGGAGATTCCACTTGTCTCATCTGTATATATGAAAGTTCTGCTAACAAAGTTGAATTCAGCGTTAGTGTTAAGGATTAAATATAATTATATGTGTTTGGTTTATATACAGTATATAATTTTACATATTCCTTTACCTGTTCAAACACGAGATTTCTCAAATGTTTAACTACAGATTAACTGTATGTTTGTAATTGGATGTCAGTTTGTCTTAGATGCATAACTAACAAATTCTAAAGTGTGGAGAGAGAGAGAGAGAGAGAAGAGAGAGACAGACAAACAGAGAGAGAGAGCACACACATGTATATAATCATATATATATATATATATATATATATATATATATATATATATATATATATATATATATATATATATATATATATATATATATATATATTTGTATGTGTTTGTGTGTTGAGTTATATGTATGTGTGTTTGTGCATGATTGTGAGTATATATATATATATATATATATATATATATATATATATATATATATATATATATATATATATATATATATATATATATATATATATATATATATATTTATATATATATATATATTATATATATATATATATGTATATATATGTGTGTGTGTGTGTATGGATAATGCATATGAGCAATTTAAATCTCTTAACTTCAAAACTTGAAGGACAACCTAGTAGAAGAGTATATAAAAAAAAAAGTACTCTGGGCGCTGCTGCCAGCTTTGCGGATCGTAACTGACGAGCTAAAAGCCTCTAATTTCTTCACCTTTGACGAGAGCGCAGATCTATGCATTTTGTACAGCGTGTCAAAGTGAAATGCCCCTTTCTGGAATAGTAATGAAAATATACCCATCAACTGGGCCTCGCTGCTGATTTGACTTACGAAATTTAAGCTGTCAAGCGAAGCATTTCCAGCGAAACATTAAACATTAAACCAAACAGTTTTAAGATTCTGATGTGCATAAACCAAGCCTTAGTTCCCCCTGAGGACACCGTTCAAGAGAAAATGGGTAAAACGTCCTGATCCGTATATATTTGCTTTCCATTTCCTATGCCCCTTGGAGGACAGCCTTATAATATTATTATTAGAAATTTGAGACAGCTGCAAACTTTTTGTCTTTTACAACAACAACTGCAATAGCAAGTAAAACAACATATTTTTCAATATACTAAAAAAAGGAGGTTAAAATTCACAACGGTCCTCTTTAAATAGCTCCCTTTTTTTAACACCTTTTTTGTATTTTGGAAGTAACAAGTAAATTAATTGTGACTTTTAAAATAATGTACAGTGATGCATAGATTGTATATTTCCAATAATAACAGTTAGGAAAAAAGCCTGAACAAGGTTAAAATAGATTTCAAGTCCGGTCCTCTTTAACCGGTAACAAAAACAAGAATAGCAATAATAATAATAATAATAATAATAATAATTTTTAGGAAAATCCAAGCATTTTTTTGTAGTTTTGCCAAAAATAGACACAGTCCTGTCATATAGAAAACGATTGACTTTTTGAATCTAACCTGAGTAACAACGGAATAGCAATATAATAAGTGATGCATAATAATAATAATAATAACAGTTAGAAAATAATAACAAATACATCAGCCAAAAATAGATAATGGCCAGAAAACGAATAATCTAATCTAATAACAACAACAGGAATAATAATAATAATAATAACAACAACAACAACAGTTAGGACACCCCATGCTAGAACAAACAGTCCACATCAGCCAAAAATAGATCTCACAGTCCTGTGGCCAGAAAACGATTCCTTTGAATCTAACCAAATGCAAAACGAACGAAACACCTCCGTATCTGTCGAATCGCTTTCCACGGGATCAAAGGAGCTATTAGTTCCAGTTTCATTCGCAACTGGCCGATTAGAATGGCGCTGAAGATTGACGTTGTATTTTGGGAAAGTACTGATCTCCCATGTAGATGCGATTCCTTATTCATGAAATAATCATGCCTGGCAGATGAAAGGATGCGTCCTGAATCTCTCACTCACATGATAATAGACCAGTTGATAGCGGTATCATTTTTTTAAATGAGGGATTAACACAGATTAATGGGGAGATTATCGCTGATTACTTGATGGGTTTAATCTTTTTCATAAGGGAGCCTCTTTCTCAGTTTTGTGCGAATGATGTTTGTTACATATCCGAATTGTTGGGTAAAATTACAGCGGATTTGAATATTCTGTAGTTTTCGGGAAATGGTCGTAGCTAAGGAATAAATAGAGTCGATGAAATGGAAGTGGGTTCCTCTTCATAACATAAAAGAAAAAAGGTAAGAAATCACTCAAGAAAAAGACGTGTAGGTACTGTTCTCCTCTGTAGTACTACAGCGAAAAATAGACTACAAAGGGAACTGAAATAAGTTGTAGCAACCACTTAAAAATAGCTTTTCATCATTCACGTAAAATTAGTGAAGCAAATATCACCTTACAAAATGTTAATGTCTGAAGAATATCATGAGTTGACATTAAACAAGAAAGCTAGATAATTAACCATCACGAAGACATCAGCGGAATTTAAGGAAAAAACACCTTCATCCTGTCTTGCACGAAGGAAATTAGCAAGACATCTCAAAGACTTGTCATAAAGAGAACGGTAACTTGAGCAGGCAAGGATAGACTGGGCGAGCAGGCGAAAGATGACAAACTTCTGTGGTTATGAATTCTTAATTAGGCGTCCAAAGTTGAGAGCCCAAGTAATCTTGAAAGCCTGGAGTTTGGAAGAATCTCGAGGTATTTAGAGCTGATGGAGCTTAGGGCTGATTATTTAAAAGGCTGGAGGTTCATCTTTTAAGATGTTTGAGTTCCTGTAAAGAATTCAAGTTTTTGTTATTGTACGAGCGTACAGACATGAAAAAAATATCCTTCTCTGAACGCACCTGATAAAAAAAATGGATTACAAGTCTGAATAATTTTACTGAAATATTCCTTTGTTTAATTACGACTTAATTTTGTTTTTATTGCAAAACATGAAATTCCGTAATATTACATTCGCGATAGGAACTTTTCATTTCTGCGGGTAAACTATAATTCAGACGTTTTGATCTTAATGTAGTTTTGGAATATTTTAGGCCCTTACAAGCATTCCAGAATTTCATTTTATGCTGTTGGAAAATGCTTGCGCCAAAAAGACTTTTGCAAAATGATGAATTAAATTATAAGACAAAATTCCAGAGAAAATTTGTATTTTTTTCTTGTAACAATTAACGAAAACATTCATGTCTGTATAAATTCATTTGCAATATTTTGCTTACCGTCCAGAAGCATTGTCTAAAGAAATTAGTCATTTAAATATCCAAAGTTCAGCTAGCAGTATATAAATCATGCGGCGAGTTTGTTATCAAGTAATTAAACTCCCCCTTTTTTTTTTTTTGGAAAAACCTTTTATAGATTGCATGATATTAAAAAAAATTTTATAAATCTTATGAATAATAATTTTTAAGCCAGGCGCAGAGAAATTTCTCTTAACGAAAGTTTATAAAATCTCTCTCTCTCTCTCTCTCTCTCTCTCTCTCTCTCTCTCTCTCTCTCTCTCTCTCTCTCTCTCTCTCTCTCGTTTATACTTAAAAATAATATTCCTTGAAATAACAGCAGTGTTCGCAGATTTACAGTTCATATAAATTTTCTTTCACTAGAAGGGCAATCTCCTCTCTCTCTCTCTCTCTCTCTCTCTCTCTCTCTCTCTCTCTCTCTCTCTCTCTCTCATGGAGATTGCTGCCCAGTGGTGTATTACTTTTTTCATTAAACATTTTGAGTTTGCAGTGCCATTTGTAAATCCTTTGCCCAGGAACAATTTAACTTAAATCCCGCATGATATGGGACGCTGTTACCTTTTGTTACTTTTCATTTCCATTTGAATGTGAATGGATGGATCTGCGTTTATTTTGCGTTCAGAGTTTTACCCGCGTTTTGGATCCATATAATCTTCGAAATCAAGCAGTTTAAACACTATTTTTTTAGGTTTAAAAAATGGGGAGTGGGCGATTTTCACGAAGTTCGTTTGGTGCATGATGTTATAGAACACTATTATTATTATTATTATTATTATTATTATTATTATTATTATTATTATTATTATTATTATTATCATCATTTTATAAATGATACCTATTCACATGGAACAAGCACACCAAAGGGGCCACTGACTTGAAATTCAAGCTTCCAAAGAATGATGGTTTCAACCTCCCACCGCAGACCCCACACTGCAGCGGTAACCGATCATGATACAGAGCCAGTGATTTTTCATCGCCCTTGGGGAAACGCGAACCAGCGACATCTGAGTGGCATGCCACGACACTAACCACTATACCAGCGGACCAGCTATGGGTTACATAGTTTCATTCTTAGTTCCGTTAGACAAGCAAGCATGGCCATTTTTTTTTATATGACATCCACACTTCATAATTCAGTATTCATAAATGTTACGAAATTCTTCGCTTGATTCAGAGACGGAGACAGAATTAGTTTGACTGACGATCAGACAATGTATAGACAATAAATGATTTCCAATCTCATGTAGTTTATCGTCAACAACTGATTCTAGTTTTTTTCATAAACTGCTGATTCTACTTTTTATCATAAAAATAACTAGTTTTTGATTCTAGATTCTTTTTTCATAAACAAAGTTTTATCTAAACAACTGATTCTAGTTTTTTTATCTAAATTCTACTCTAGTTTTATCATAAATAACTGATTCTAGTTTTTTTCATAAACTGCTGATTCTAGTTTTTATCATAAATAACTGAGCCTAGTTTTTTTCATAACTACTGATTCTAGTTTTTATCATAAACAACTTATTTTAGTTTTTATCATAAACAACTGATTCTAGTTTTTATCATAAACAACTGATTCTAGTTTTTATCATAAACAACTAATTCTAGTTTTTTTTTAAATAAACTACTGATTCTAGGTTTTATCATAAACAACTGATTCCGGTTTTTATCGTAAATAACTGATTCTAGTTTTTTCATAAACAACTGAGGATCTAGTTTTCATCATAAATAACTGATTCTAGCTTTTTCATAACTACTGATTCTAGTTTTTATCATAAACTACTGATTTTAGTTTTTATCGTAAACAACTTATTCTAGTTTTTATCATAAACAACTGATTTTAGTTTTTATCATAAACAACTGATTCTAGTTTTTATCACAAACAACTAATTCTAGGTTTTTTCATAAACTACTGATTCTAGGTTTTATCATAAACAACTAATTCCGGTTTTTATCGTAAATAACTGATTCTAGTTTTATCATAAACAACTGATTTTATTTTTTTCATAGACTACTGATTTTAGTTTTTATCGTAAACAACTGGTTCTAGTTTTTATCATAACTGATTTTAGTTTTTACCATAAACAACTGATTCTAGTTTTTATCATAACTAATTCTAGTTTTTCATAAACTACTGATTCTAGGTTTCATCATAAACAACTGATTCTAGTTTTAATCATAAACGACTGATTCCAGTTTTTATCATAACTGATTTTAGTTTTCATCATAAACTACTGATTCTAATTAAATCATAAATACTGATTCTAGTTTTTATCATAAAACTGCTGATTCTATTTTTTTCATAAACTACTGATTTTAGTTTTTGTTATAAACAACTGATTCTGGTTTCATACCTACTTAGTCAATTATTTTTCCCTTTAGATGTATATCCTTTATTCTGTCACACTCCATACATCGAAATCATTGATGATGCAGAATCGTTCGCTTAATAGAGAGACGAAGAAGAACAATCAGTCTGACTAACGATCAAACAATTCCGAAAAACTCAACTTCGTTATCGGAGATAAGACTTCGTTCCCTTTCCCTCTCGCCGGCTCGTCAATTACCTTCTCAGAACTTCCTGGCACTTTGTGCATCGCGTGATTCTCAAGGAGTTTTGGCCGAGCGAGAATGCGTATAGGTTCTCAACTTCGGAAGTCTCATTGAGAATTCATAACCGTCGGAAGTTGTCATCTCCTGACTTGCTCTGTATCCTCGAGTTTTATTCTTCCTTTTTTTTTTTTTGGGGGCGGATAAGTTGGACTTTCCTAAGTCATGTTCGTTTCATTACCGTTAGTTATGTAAAGGCTTCGTCTCCCTAAGTTCTTTAGATTTTTTTTTACAAATGTTAAATATTTTTTTCCACAAAGTTACGTTCTTCGGTTCTTATCGTGTTGCAACAGTTGGATGTCATGAATGTCCTAATTAGGCTTTTTCCTAACTGATAGCTCGCTTCATGCATAAACTGACAAGTCTTATTACTCAAATTTGAACGCTTAGTATTTTAGTAAAAGTATATATATATATATATATATATATATATATATATATATATATATATATATATATATATATATATATATATATATATATATATATATATATATATATATATATATATATATATATATATATATATATATATATATATATATATATATATATATATAAGTGTGTGTGTGTATACATGTGTTGAAAATGAAGCCATTTTTAGCTCACTATACTAATTAGAAATGAAATAGAACATCGGTAAAGCAGCAAATATAGTATAATTGTTCCCTTCAGGATAAGATCAATTGTTCCTTCAGGATAAGATCAAATCCTTTGAAGTAATCCCTGATAACTCCCCTGCTAATCCGCGCTAATCTCCATTCGAAAGGATTCTGCTGTTAATTGGCTATTATTGCGTGCGTGGGAGATTCCGAACAAATCCTCTTATTTACGAGATTTCGAGATTATTCAGCGAATGACGAACCGGATCTCCATGCTTCATCAATATGCTTCGGGCAGAAGAAGCATCACGGCTCGTCAAATGATATTCTAATCAGCCGTTGGCGAATGTATGCGTGAGATTTATAATTGTCCTTTGATCGCATGGAAAGAGATTCGTTCGTTTTGCTTCTGGTTAAAAGCTTCAAAGGAATTGTTTTATTCCGAGTTCGTGATTGTGAAATGTGTTTTGCGCCCTGGACAGAGTTGCTTGGTGACCGATGTGGCGCGGTGCGTATAGATGATAGTCTCTAGGGTCGAGACTTGATATGTCACCAGAGTTGTATACTGCCGTGTTTATGCTGCCTAGTATATATATTATATATGTGTGTGTGTGATTTGTGTGTATGTGTGTGTGCAACTGCATAAACGTACACGCTTATATTTATATTTATATGTATATATATATGTGTGTGTGTGTGTGTCATTCAAGAGTCATTCAGCAGGTTATTTACTAAAAATTCCACGAAAAAGAGAGTCATCATACACTTACGATCCCGAGTCTTAATTCTCACTCAGGCCGCCAGGGGCAAGTGGGCGAGAGTAAGTGCGTACTGCGTCCAGTGTTTGAATCTCCTTGAATCTCCACGGAAGACGTTAGCGAGAGTTGAAACTTAACCGGAGATCGCTCGTTAGTGGTGGTTAGTTATTTCGCCGCGCTAATAATTTGTGTTGCAATGTGTCGGTTATTATCGGGATATTATAAAGAAGCTTCTTGAGTGTCCTGTCTCGACTTATGTCTGTCTGCTTAACTGGGAGTTAGTGTTGTTTGTCGTTTGTAGTTTATGGATGGCTTATTGATTAGATTGTCTTGTTGATTTTCGGTATTAAAACTTCCTTTTTTATTGTATTTTCTGAATGATAGTATTCCATTTGTGTACCTTGACTTGACCTGAGTTTTTTGTTAGCTTTCAGTAATGTTAGTGCATTGTCATACTTTTCAATTTCTGTTCGGAAGCTAAATTCAAATTAATCAGTAATTTAGCGATTGTTTTTATTATCTGGAGCAAATTACTTCACATGCGGAATGTTTTGATGTTTTTTTCGTAAATGATGATTTTAAGTAATTTTTTTACTTCCATTTCAGAATACTATTTTAACCAATTGTTTTCGTGTTTTCGTAATTATGATGCTGTTTTTCAGGAGTTCCAGACTTGCCATGCGTGGCTACGTGCTCAGCTGCCTAGTACTATTGACTGAATGAAGGAATTATACTATTAAATGAAGGTCTTTATCAATGGATTCTCAAGCGTTAAAAACTAGACTGACCCTCTGACGTCATCAAGATATAGTAAACAGAAGATGGAAATAAATGGTAAGATTTTTAGTTCCTTTAAAGAGTTTTAAGCAAAACCAAGCTTTTTTTTTTCTAACCTCCACCCCTTTAGGGGCACCAAGGTGGGGCTACTCCCTCGAACATAAAGTTCTTGGGAGGTTCAACAAAAACCAAAGCTCAAATCTTCAATTACCGTGGTGAGTCATGGGTTGTTTGCTGGTTTTTTTCTATCAGGAGAGATTATAGTTTAAGTTTTCTGTATCAAAAAATTTTCAGGGTTTTTAGTTGAGTTTCGGTAGAGTTATTCCTGTTGGCTGCTTCAGTGAAATTTTGATTTGAGTGAAGCGTTCAGTAATGTATTCTCGTGTTTAGGCAGTGTATAGAGTAGCGTTTCAAAGCTGATTAAATCTTCAAAGTAAAGCATTTCGATAAGTCACTAGTTCTTCTGTAAAGTATTTCGGTAAAGTACTTTGCTTCAGTAAAGTGATTTAGTTTATTTTGCTTCCGTAAAGCGTTAAAACAGTTTTGACTTTAAAACTATTTCAGTAAAATTTGTAAATCGGATCAGTCGAGTAGATTTGTCTCTGTTAAAGTTCTGGTAAATTATTTTTCCCCCAATAAACCACTTCAGTTAGCTTTTTGTTTTGATACATTTCAGCAAAAGTTTTGCTTCTTGCTAAATGCTCCAAATGCAAGATTTTTCTGCAATGAGTTTTGCTCATCAAAATTTTCCAGAAGAGGATTGTTGCCAACGTTTATAATACTCAATTTAATAAAATTACCTATTAACTACAGGAAAATGCTTTGTTCGGATTGTAAATCTCTTAACTCTTGCCCGTTCTTAGCCCAGTATAAATGTTTAATTTAAGAGTTTAATGACCTGAATTTCTAAGCCAAATAGTTGGGCATTCAGCTGTACTCAAAATTCAGAACCATTTTACAACTCTTAATATATTTCAGGATGACGTCTTTGGCAAAACTGGAGTAGTCTACTTCCGGTTATTGAGGAGCCGGCCAACTGGAAGATAATGATCCTGGATGCCGTGGTGAAAGTAATCTGGAACCAATCACTTAAATGAGCCTTTGGGAACTTGTCATTTTCACCATTAAAATATCCTGTTCACCAGAAGCTAGTGAACTGAAGCCCCCAGAATCTAGTTTGAAGTTCTGTAAGTGTTACTAATCATTGGTAGAAAATTGTTGTAGATGTTATGTTCCTGCCAAATTGCTGTTATAAATAAAGTTTCCCAAAATTAGTTTCTCGTACAAATTAGTTTTCCCAAGTCATAATCACCGAGTTGATGAGTTTTAATTCAAAAATTTATCTTGAGTTTTAACAAAATTCACCTGATGAATGCTCAAGGCTTTTCTGTCAAAAGGTATGTAAAGTATACTTGTGTTCTTGGCTGTGAAAATTTTAAATTTGTAAGGGATAAAAGTTTTTCTTCTGTCAAAAGGTACATAAAGAATATTTGTGTTCTTGCCTATGAAAATTTTAAATTGTAAGGTAATAAGTTCATCTGTTACACGTATTTAGGATACATGTAATTCATGAAGGTTTTTCTAGTTCTGAACCAGTGTGTTTTGAGTGTTGCAGTGGCTCTTTAAGTGTATAGAGCTGAGGATGAGCTGAAAAGCTATTAAAATTATAGGTTTAGTTGAAGTCTAGGTTTGTGACCTGGAAAGTATGGCTGAATTCAAGCAGATATTGAAAGGCAGATTAGGTTTAACCCGATACAAAATTGTTAAACTGCATGTAAGTGGTACCTTAGTGGTTAGAGTAACTATGCCACCGAAGGCCTAAAACGTTTGGAATTAAGCCAGAAATCGCTCTGGTGCTTGAAGTTAGTCCCCACAGATACAGCTCAGCTCTTTCTGAAAACTGACATCAAAATTATAGCTAGTACTTTAGAACTGGATATAGTATTAAAATTTTAAGTGATATATTATGTAACCAGAGATCAAGGTGTATTTTATCTTGGCCATGAAATTAACTTCAGAGCTGCGTTGTGTAGTAAGGTTTGAAAGCAGGAGGTTACACTTGATAGGGTTTCGTAAAGGCACTGTTCTGTGGTGGTTTTTATCTCAAATAGGTAACTGTAAATACTGGACATTAGGCTATATTTTAAGCAATACATGCACATCGAATGTTGAGCATCAGGAAATTTTTTCGCAACAAGGCCACATTTTTATGAATGACAACTGTTCAGTAACAGGTACTGATATTTAGCGAGAATATGGCAACTTCCATTAATGTTTACAGGAGATAAAACCTACGGATCGTAGGTTTTATCCATTTATCACATTTGGGCGTTATTTACATTAGCTGTGTTAGTGCTTTTTCATTCACTGTGTGATCCATAAGAGTAAATTAACGTTAGCTGTATCAGCGCTGACGATTAACTTTCAATAATAACAAAACACTGGTGCTTGGGGCTACTTGAACAAACCTCATTTATCACGTTAAGAGCTCAAATAAAAGCGATTAAATATTTTGCCTGGAAATATCTCATCAGATTTAAAGGGAATGGCCTCTTATAAAACTAAACTAGCACCCAATATTCTTGCTCATTACTGCAATCGGGCGAAATATTTATTGGGTTAATACAAGAGTAGACCGAAGATTATTTACATAAAGGGCCGAGAGGAATGGCTGAATGTATAGCTGAGAATTCTTTCCAAAGCGAGAAATTTTAGTTAATGTAATTGAGGCAAATTCTGAAAGAAGGGAAGTAGTACAATCTGCCTGTAAAGAGAAAGAAGAGGTTTAAAAAAATGAAGTGGGTCAAAGACACCACAATGAAAAGAAAGAATGGGAAGTATTTAAAATTCGAAGATTGAGTCAAAGAATCTAGTAATGCTGGTGACGATAAGGAAGTAGGAAGAGAGAGTAGAAACAGCTTTGGAGTGAGGCAATGGCAGGTTTAGTGAAGCCAATAGGCGATTGTTTGGGGTGCAGTAGTGTAACGACAGAGAAGCCCATGTTCACTCGTACAACAGGGCGGCTCCGTAGGGAGGCAGCGTCGTCAGTGCATCTCACGGGGGTGCACTGTAGGCATTACTAAAGGTCCTTTGCAGCGTCCCTTCGGCCCCTAGCTACAACCCCTTGCGTTTCTTTTACTATACCTCCATTCATACAGGTATTATCTTTCTTCCCTCTTGCTATCAACCCTCTTATAACAGTTATTGCATAGTGCAACTGCGAGGTTTTCCTCCTGTTACACCTTTCAGACCTACCTACTCTCATTTTCCTTTCCAGCGCTGAGTGGCCTCATAGGTCCCAGTGCTTGGCCTTTGGCCTAAGCTCTATATTCCATTCCATTCCTATTAACAGATGCAGGTCAAGATTTTGTAATGCAACAGTTAAATTTGAAAGTAAGAGGTCGCATAAGTAAGTGAAATACATGGACTCAGAAAAACCTTTTAACAGAAATGACTGAGGTGCAATTTGGAAGGTTTTGATGTATGATAATTATTTATTAATGGCAATTAATTGAAACTAGGCTGTACGTAAATCTTCTGTAAGAATATGTAGACAGGAGAGTGATCATGGTAAGTGTGTGTTCTGTCTGAATGGATATCAATATCTTTATTTGGTATGGGACAGTGCAAGAAGTCAGGGAGAGGACACTCATTTGAAGTTGGTGCAAATTTGTGTTTAAAGATAACATAAATCTATAATACTTGATATCTAAGAAACTACATATAAAAAAATATCAAGAACATAAATATGTATGTAACTTTTAAAAACTGTTTGTACTGAAAAATTTATTTGGTTTTCAGGTCTTCACATACCTGAAGCAGGTTTGAGTTGCAGGAAAGGCACCTTGGATTACCTAGTGATTACAACTGCAAATAAAAGGTCAGTAGTGTCTTGCATTTTGTGGAAACTCCACTGATGTCTTTATAAAGGAAGAGACATATCCCTTACATTTTCATTTGAATTGTGTACTGATTACTATCACAAATAAATGACTCTAATATTTTACCTACTTAGGAATCCCTACTTTTACAGATAAGGTTTTTAGTCTTTTATCCTCTGAGGAATCTCCACTTAGCATCCGTGCAAATAATCTCCGTAGGGGGTTAGTGCCGTCAGTGTACTTCATGCGGTGCACTGTAGGCATTACTTAAGTTTCTTTTCAGCGTGCCTTCGGCCCCTAGCTGCACCCCCCATTCGTTCGTTTTACTATACCTCCTTTCATATTCTCTTTCTTCCATCTTACTCTCCACCTTCTCCTAACAATTGATTCATAGTGCAACTGCTTTGAGGTTTTCCTCCTGTTATTCCTTTCAAAACCCTTTTACTGTCAATTTCCGTTTTAGGGCTGACTGACCTCATAGGTCCCAGTGCTTGAGCTTTGGCCTAAATTCTGTATTCAATTTAATTCAATTCAGTTCATACAAATAATAAGTTGGTTGTCTCTTGCTGTTAGCAAAATCGTCATTTATCACTCTTCAAAAGGAAAAATTGCATAGTCAACTGCACTGAGACGAAGAAAATGAATTCACTGCATTTTCATGCATTGTGGGAAAATCGGCTTTGCAGTGGGGTTCCCATTTCTTCATGACAGATTCCATCATTTCATATTTGCCTGAATGACAATGATCTTTTACGAAAATCTTCACTAAGAGGCAGTGCATAATGAATAAAAGAATGTACTGGACGCCTTCAAAGTTCTTGACATGTCTTCCAGAGCTGAAACATTAGACTAATTCCTTCCATCTTGGTAACATAGAATTAATTCACTAATTAGTGGCCTGCAATAGCTGTTGCACACGCAAACATTTGTGGCCATGCCAAACGATTGTTTGCTTTGATGGCCATCTTACTGAGGCTTTCAGATGGCCATTTGATTGTTCCTGGTGGTGTCCATTGTACATCTCTTTCCACAGTCTCGTTAATTAACCGTGATTTGACGGCCATTCCATCTCCCGCGACAGCTCATGTGATTATCTCCTGTGATGGCTGTTCCACATAACGTGGATTGACTACATGGTCGTGCTTGAATTTGTTTCTTGTTTGCTTGAGCGATGTTTTTTTTTTTTTGCATCGCCTAATGGTCGTTCTTTTTTTTATTGGTTTGTTTTTGGAACACCTTTCAAATTAGAGTTCGCTCTTAGTTGTTTAGCTGTACCTCAATAGATATTCGATCTTAGACTGAAGATTGATTGCTACGATCGTGAAACGTATCTTACCGGTTTCTTGCTATAATAAGGGCGTCCTATTACTGTAACCTTTGCATGGCATAATAATTGGGGCATGTTTTATTGTTTATACGTTAACAATAAAAGTTATATAGTAAAATCTGGACATACATCCATACTAATATATATCTACACAACAGAGAGAGAGAGAGAGAGAGAGAGAGAGAGAGAGAGAGAGAGAGAAATCTTCATATTATTTATAACTGAAATAGATTTTATTGAAACGTATACGCTCAAAAGCATTAATTGAACAAGGGTACTAACGCGAGGTAAAGATATTTGAACATCCGTACTAAAAGTTCACGAAGGACCTCAGTTTTATGCTCCAGCTTTGGTCTCCATTTTTTGACTGGCCACAAACGACATCAGTGGGTCGGTTTTTTCTCGTGACCACCTCGATGTCAAAGAATGTGTTCGAAAAATGTAAACAAAGAGTCTTTGATGTCTTTTCGTGGGTCAGAAACAAACAGGAACCAAAAGATGCACCCTAAAAAAACATGCTGTTGTCAAAGATTAGGTTTTATTATTATTATATTTTGTAAATTATAAATATATATATATATATATATATATATATATATATATATATATATATATATATATATATATATATATATATATATATATATATACATACATATATATATACATATGAATATATATATATATAGATATATATTTATTTGTTTATTATATATATAATACATAAATATGTATATATATATATAATACACATGTATATATATATATATATATATATATATATATATATATATATATATATATATATATACACACATGTATATATACACATAATTTCCTTATGTGTAATATTCTCCGTCAATGTTCGTATCCTTTTCCAAGTTATTTATCATAACAGCACCCTCGCAATTAGTTCACCGTGGCTTTGTGGGTTCTCTTCAGCTGATGTTAACCTCTGCGAGGCCTCTTCTTTCCTCCTAAGAGATTTTGCTTGCCCCTCGAGGCTCTAAATTTAAAAGGCCCCAGAAAATAGAGTAACAGTGGCAGTTCCTGACATGCTATCACAACTAAAAGTGACCTAACACTATTTTTCTTACTGGGTGAGGTACAGAGATTTCGAATCACGTTGGATCACAGAAGCGGAACAGCGTATACAAATGGGTTTTTAAGCATTATAAATGATTCTGCATACATAGCATATATGTAGTTCAATGGTAGATTAGTTAATCAGGGACTGGCACCTTGAAAATTAATTCTTCAGTGGCTGACCGACTTGAAATGATCCCAGTCGTGTTTCGGCAGTCCCTAGTGCGGTTGTTGATGCGTAGGAATTGAAACGGATAGAAATGCGTCAGTGACTTAATTTATTGTTTACTCCAAAAAAAATATTTGTTCCAGATAAAGAAGCACAGATATCAAGCAGCACGTGAGTTCATATATCTCTGTGAAAATTAGTACCGTTTCAAACCATTAAAGGTGGACGAGCTAAACACTTCCTGTTAGGACAAAGGATTCGCCAAGTCAAAAAAGCCTCTAAATGACATTTACAGGGCACTAAAAACAACGCTTCGTTGGCGAGTAATAAAAATACATCAGCATGGCAACAACAAAAGGCGCTCAGCCAAAGCCAGAGATCACGATTTGGGGGGGAACGGACGCTCTAGAATTCCCAAAGAACGCAAGAGCGCAGGAACGTACTTGCAGTAAGAATCGGGAACGTACTTGCAGTAAGAATCGAGTTTAAAAGAAAATGAAAGAAAACTCCTCATTTCGTTTTAGCAGCCAGTCAAAAAATCTGATCGTCTCTCAGTTTGGCGTTGACAGAGGAATTTCTTTTCGTCCGGCCGATGTTTGCTCTTCCAATACCCGACTGAGGCCGGGAATGAGAGATGAGGAAATTGGTGGAGAAAAGGGATGGGGGAAATTATTTTTGAATTTAGAATACGAAAATGAGATAAGTGCAAATTGTGGGTGTGTTTATGAGATATCTATTATTTTTAGACATTTAGAATAATATATATATATATATATATATATATATATATATATATATATATATATATATATATATATATATAATATATATATCTCAAATTCTATCACTACGTACATTAACCTCTGTTCTGTACCATACATTCTTAACTCTCTCAGGCCATCTCTGTATATTCCACTATAACCTTCTTATGTGGTGCACATAAACAGGCAAACTTTACTTAACTTTGTTCTCTGCTAGTGTCCCTTATGTCATCTTCAGATGCCTAGCTATACCAACCCCTTTTCATTCCTTTTAATGTGCACTCCATTAATATTCGGCCTCTTTTTCCATTTACTGTCCATTTACACCTTCTCCTAACAACTGATTCATAGTGTAGTTGTGGGGTTTTCTTCCTGTTACACCTTTCAAACCTTTTTACTTTCAATTTCCGTTTCAGCGCTGAATGACCTCGTAGGCCTAAGCGCGTGGCCTTTGACCTAAATTCTATAAAATTAATGCGCTTATGATTATTACAGTATCCCCTTGTAACCTTTGCCACTTACACAAATTGAACAATTACTCTTCTTATTTATTCCTTCAGAATTCTTCCTCATCCAAAACTTACCTTACACACACTGGTCAGCCACTCAGTCACATTTCCAGCCCCATAATTTCCCTCCTGACATCCTCTGCAGTTAGTCCAACAAGATTCTCAAACTTGATTAAATACATTCCACTCATAAACTTGATTAAATATGATTAAATACATTCCACTCTACAAATTCTCAAAATTCTCTTCCTGTCGACGTAATGATGTTTCTCATCACAAAGCATTTCTGCATTTGCATCTTTTACTTTGCAAACTTTTTTGCTCATTAGCTTTTCTCTTTCTGCATTTAATTTCTTGCAGATTAGCTTACTGTCCATGAAATTAATGCTCACATTCTCTCCAATTTTTAGTTTCCTGTAAAAGAAAACTATTGTGCCGGCTTTGTCTGTCCGTCCGCACTTTTTCCTGTGTGCACTTTTCTGTCCGCCCTCAGATCTTAAAAACTACTGAGGCTACAGGGCTGCAAATTGGAATGTTGATCATCCACCCTCCAGTAATCAAACATACCTAATTGCAGCCCTCTAGCCTCAGTAGTTTTTATTTTATTTGAAGTTAAAGTTAGCCATAATCTTGCATCTTTCAACGATATAGGCCAGGCCAACACCGGGCCATGGTTAAAGTTTCATGAGCCGCGGCTCATACAGCATTATATCGAGACCACCGAAAGATAGATCGGTGGTCGTCATTATACGCTGTACAGAAAATTTACGGCTGCATTTTTACTTGTTTTTTATTGCATTCTTTTTATTTTTCGTCCTTTCACCTTCTTTCTGTCCCCCTTATCCTCCCTCCTTTATTCCTGTACATTAGCTTTCCTCCTGCATTTTGGAACTTCATCCCACATTAATGTTCCTTCACTAAATATGTCGTTTCCCCATTCCACCACTCACTGCTTTTATTTCCTCTTCCCGTCTTCATAAAACACACATTCTCGCCTGACTTTAAATTAACCTATAAACCTGATGTGTTCTCTCCGACTCTGGAAACGTAACTAATTACTGATCTAAGGAATGTTGCAGGAGTAATCAGTTACAAGAAAGTATACAGTATGAACGCTTGCCAAATGATGGTAAAGGATCTTGCATAGCTGTGCATTCATGCATCTAATTGTGAGTTATATTCTTTGCCATGGTATTTAATTTTCTCGAACGATTACCGTCCTATTTTAGGGCCGTAGTTCATAGGCGCCAAGATGTATTTCACTTTCAGTTACTCTAAGAAGAGAGTTTAGTCAATCAATCAAAAGCTTCATGTAATACATTGATAATTTAGTTCACGCTGGCGCCTTGTATAATCACTTGTCCTGTGTTTCTCAGGAGAAAGTTTGCAATGAGGACTGAGGTGCGCATTCGGGGATGGGTAGCTCGTTGTTTCCCATAACAAAAGACTGAAATATGATGCACAGAGTTTGTAAACGATGCAAAAGCAAGGAGATTACAATTGTCACTAATCTGACTCAGTTTTTTCAGAAAGGTCAATTAACAGTATCCGTTGACATAAAGACAGTAGGTTGATAGGATTAAGATGCAGCAAGCAAATTGACTAACAAGATCGAGGAAAATAATAATAAGCAGAAGATATCACAAAGTATTCGTTTCAGCACTTATAGAATAGTTTTTAAGAGTAAAGTATATTCCAAGGCTTTGGAAGGGATCTCGACCTTAGGCTAATGACTAATTATGCTAATGGATGTGATTACGAGTAATTAAACTTATACTAAAAGATACGGCCTAATCCTCGTTGAATTTTATCAGAGTTTCTCTTCCCCCAAGCAGAAATTTTTTTTCTATTTAAAATGAGGACATACGATGCACAGCAGTGTCTGTTATTGAAATACGAGAGACTGTTGCCGCGGTCCTCACAGTATTTCAGTTCCTCCAACTGAAGTGGCTTCTTTGTAGGCGAGAAACCCTGTGAGACATTCTCAGAATTTACGCTTTAGAAGGATTGTTGCTGGGTGGGTGAAGTTCCAAAGAAACCTGGTGCTAATATATGTATATATATATATATATATATATATATATATATATATATATATATATATATATATATATATATATATATATATTGTGTGTATATACTGTATATATATGTATGTGTGTGTATGTATATGTTTGTGCGTGTGCAGGTATATATATTCATATATGTGTATATATGTGTTTGTGTGTGTATGTATATATTTGTGTGTAGGTTTATATATTCATATATGTATATATAAATATGCGTGTGCCAATGAAGTGAGAAAGAGAGGGACGGGTGAGAGAGAGAGAGAGAGAGAGAGAGAGAGAGAGAGAGAGAGAGAGAGAGAGAGCGAGATTCATTTGTTAAATGGCGCGTTCGGGTGATTTATGAGCTAGAAATATCGGACTGCCCTATTGTCCGCGATAAACAGTCAACTTCAGCCCACTTTGCGATGCAAGTAATTAAAATCGTATCGGATTAATAACGTTAGTCGTATAAGAGTGGCATGAAACAGTCATAATTGTTATGAATAATTACATGTCGCTCTAAATTTTATTTGTATGGAAATGGAAATTAAGTTCTAAATATTATTGAATTATAGGTCATCGTAGATTTACTCTATGTGAAATTATTAGCGAGATTTTCAATTTATTTCTTTGTTGGAGAAGCAGAAAAGGTTCCATTGCTCTTCTTATGGGAATAATTAGATTACCTATCTCTCTCTCTCTCTCTCTCTCTCTCTCTCTCTCTCTCTCTCTCTCTCTCTATTTATGTATTATGTATATATATATATATATATATATATTATATATATGTATATAATATATATATATATATATATATATATATATATATATATATATATATATATATATATATATATATTCATTAGTCACACATTACCACAGGCGAAAAATAAGAGACGGGGTGTAGGTCCTGACTGGTTTCGACTTTATTTCCAAGCCATTGACGAAGCACTGATACATAGTATTAGAAGTCACAAATATATATTTTACAGAGACAGTCCTGACGAACATACACAACCGTTTGAGACTACAGATCCACCCACAGGCGGGTGTCAAGGTAGGAGTGGCCTTCAAAACTCATTTGACTAAAAATTACAATATATTCTCAAGGGACAATACCGATAAACGTACCGACCATAGGAGATTACAGATCCATACTTGACAATGCCGGGGAGGCGGGGATGGAAATCTCATTAGCACTGCTGCCCCCCGTACTCTGTGTGTGTATGTGTGTGTGTCCGTGTCCATAGGTATGCAAACAAAATTTACGCATGATTTAATTATTCAGCTTTGAAAAGTGATGATTCATCTTTAGAGTTCAGGATTAGAACGTCTTACGGTCTAATCAAATGAGATGGCTAGTCACAATTGTCTATGCTATTATTACCTGGAAATGAAATGTGGGCTGTCATAATATCGATCAAAGTTCTACTTAATGTGAGGAGGGCTCAGAAACTATTAGATTCCCTCTTTGAATGAATGGCTCTTGAAAAGAATGGTACATTTCTTTTATATTTTCAAATTTCGTTTGGGCTTTACTTAGGACATTTCATTTTCGAATGTATTTTGAAAGGATTATGAATCTCAGTTTTACTGGTTCTCGGTATTATTTGACTTTAATAGCTACTGGGGAAAGCATCCTGTAATGCACAATATATACTCTTGAATTCATGATCGTATATTTTGCTCAGCTCACCCCGACAGGCAATTCTCGTGCTCCATGTTCTTTGCCAAACTCAGCCCCGTAGCGGGGTGTAGTACCGTCAGTGCACCTCATGCGGTGCACTGTAGGCATTACTTAAGGTTCTTTGCAGCGTGCCTTCGGCCCCTAGCTGCAACCCCTTCCATTCATTTTACTGTACCTCCATTCACATCTTTCTGCCATCTTGCTATCCACCCCCTCCTAACAATTGATTCATATTGCAACTGCAAGGTTTTCCTCCTGTTACACCTTTCAAACCTACCTACTCTCAATTTCCTTTTCAGCGCCGAATGACCTCATAGGCCCCAGTGCTTGGCCTTTGGCCTAAATTCTGTATTCAACTCAATTCACCAAACTCAATTCTGGAATGAAACAAGCAACGGAGATGAAGGTTTTCCTCCTGTTACTCCTTTCAAACCTTTTCCTGTCAATTTCCATTTCAGCGTTGAAGGACTTCACAGGCCTTTGGCCTAAATTCTATATTCAGCTCAACTCAATTTTACAAACTCAGTTCTGGAATGAAACAAGCAACGGAGATCAGGGGAGTTTCCCTGAAAAGCGAAGCGTTAACTCGTTGTTCTTCTGGGAACTGGGAACCTCTCCAAGGTTCCCGAAGAATCCGATATCTTCGAAGACGCGTCAGTTCACCAGATACCGGGTAATTGGTTTTCGCCTCCCTTTCGGAGGCGGAAAAACAGCAATTTATTCGCAAGGTTTTGCAGAATGCTTCGAAACCTAACTGGAATCAGTATGTTTATTTTCACTCTTGAAAAGTCTGAAAATAGACGGAGGATATTTTTTTTTTTTGCACTAATTTCTTTCTAAGAATGTTCCTAAAGTATTGTTAGCATCGAGGCGGATATTTATTTTCCTCTTTCTTCCTTCTATTTAATGTTTCATGAGTATCCGCTCAATAGCCTTTAAACTCCCATTAAACCGAAGGGATGTTACAATGAGATATGTAATAAAATATTTTCGACACTTCAAGTCCAGCGACAGCACCTTGAAGATAAATATCGACTTATATAGGAAGGAAGCAATTAAGGCTATTGTATAAATAAATAATTTCTGGAAATGTTAACTGTTAATTCCTTAAAGAAGAGAAATAATTTGCTTGATTACTGTTGTAAGGCATTTTTCTACTTCTCTCGTAATACGGTATTCGTTCTGTAGCATAAACCCTGAGGCAGTTTTGCCTACAGATTCTACAGTGTCTTAACCAACACATTGCAAGCAAGACTGACAGTTCCTTGCAACTTCATTTCTTATCTTTCGATTTTATCTGTTCTCTATGGTGCCTTCTGACGTAGCTGCCCATCTTCTTCAACTTTCCCTTGCTCCATTTTTCTCCCATTCCAGAAATAGTCCTTTGGCCAACCCTGTGGGAGTTGAGAACAGACTCAGTGGTCAGGTCAGACTTCTTCAGAATAATAAGATACCATAAACATCTATTGAGTCGCTACACGTGTGACCTGCGATCAAAAGCAAACATCCTCTGTATACAAGGTCAAGTGGATTCACTTGGCGCTGAGTCTTGAAAACAATCTACTTGTGACGAACTTTTCCGCCAGCTGAAGACCCTTGGTAGAGTGGGTGGTCGTTACCACAAGGAGTTCGAAAGGATGTTTTGATAAAGATTCCTTATTTTTTTTTTTTTTGCGTTGATTTATTATTTTGTCTTTGGACATTACGCAACAATAGTCTACCAGTCTGATTGTCATTAGTTTCTAGAATGTGAACTTATATTTCTCCTCCCTTTGTGTTTTGTCGAATGGTTTCCTCTGCCTTTTTGGGGGTGGAGGGACGTTTGTCAGTCACCTACTACGGACTTAAGTCCCTTATTATGCTCCCTATTGTTGTGCTCGAGGTCGATCTTGGCATTTACGTCCCTATTTTATCATGAAAAATGACGGTAGATTTTGCGTTTGTTTGTGTGCGTCTCGACTTGCACTATTTCAAAGCTGACTAAGGCAGATACCAGAGCCATCTGTCAATCTACAGCATTTCTATAATCCAAAGGATTTTGAGCTTTCCTTTCTTCATCACAGTATTAAAGGACTTTCAGAATGTTTCCAAAGCTATCTCCGAATGTCTCCTTTGAATCTTGAAAGGTTTATATATTTGGTCTTGACAGGTGATAGATGGGAGATGAAAATCCATCCGAGAAACCTTAACATATTTCCGTTGCCTCTGCGTATGAGAGAGAGAGAGAGAGAGAGAGAGAGAGAGAGAGAGAGAGAGAGAGAACATATTTTTGATACCGATTAAGGTTCACGATCCATAAGAATCCTGGAAAGAAAACGTATAGAATCCGAGAAATAAATACATTCCAATGATGGAATTTGGTAACGAATTTCATTTCCGCCAATCCTGAGCTTTTTTCCATTCAGGCTGTAGTTGAATAACTGAAATTTCTTCTGGAGAAAACTCTTGCAAAATACTGAGCTCTCGTAACATTTCAGCCTTAAATGTAGAAAATCAGATCGTTGCATAAGTCTCTTTCATTCCTCAGACTTTAGTCTTAGAATCAAAATAACCTTAGAGAAACATTTTTCCGTTTTTATTTTTTTGTTATTTTGAAAGCCTTGTTTCATTTTGGACTTTAGCAAACATACCCCAAAAATAATCTAGGGAAACTCATTGCCTATCTCCATTTTTAGTTTTCTGAAAAGAAAACTATTGTGCCGGCTTTGTCTGTCCGTCCGAACTTTTTCTATCCCCTCAGATCTTAAAAACTACTAAGGCTATGGGGCTGCAAATTGGTATGTTGATCATCCACCCTTTAGTCATCAAACAAACCAAAATGCAGGTCTCTAGCCTCAGTAGTTTTTATTTTATTTAAGGTTAAAGTTAGCCATAATTGTGCATCTGGCAGCGATATAGTCCAGGCCACCACCGGGCCGTGGTTAAAGTTTCATGGGTCGCGGCTCATACAGCAGTATACCCAGACCAGTATATGCTGTACAGAAAACTCGATTGCGCCGAAGAAGCCTCGGCGCATTTTTTTACTTGTTTGTTGTAGTACAAATTTCACATTATTATACCTAGTCCATTTTCGACTACGTTTAATATCGGAGAAGTGGAAAGGAGCAAGTCGTTACTGTTGCATGTCCTTTATTATGTCTTCTGATTAACCCTCGAGATTCCCTCGTCTAATCATTTGCAGCCATCCCTTGCTGGCCCTGGCAGTTTAGGTAATCAAAGCTTCTATGGCATTTTATGCTTTTTCCTGCGAGTATATGCTCGAGGTAGTATTCACTTTAAGAGGCAATGATATATATATATATATATATATATATATATATATATATATATATATATATATATATATATATATATATATATATATATATATATATATATATATATAGATATATATATATATATAGATATATATAGATATATAATTTTGACTCATCAGGATCGAACCAGGTCTTTCAGTTGAAAGACGAGACCTCTGCCAACCAAGCCACACAAGTTGGCGGCGGTCTTGTCTTTCAATTGAAAGACCTGGGTTCGATCCTGATGTGAGTCAGATTTATTACTGTTCCACACCTACAGTAATTGTGTGTTGGTTACTTCTATATCTATATGTGTGTGTGTGTGTGTGTGAAATTACCTTACATGGCACGAGAATCTGCGCCCTTTAAAATCAAGAACATATATAAATTACCCAGAAACTCTATAGAGCTAATGAAGCTGCCTCACTTGTTGAATTCCCATGAAACTGCATATAGAAATGAAGTTCACATTCATTGTATGATGTAGAAAAATATAAAAAAAAAATGACCGCACCAATGTTAGTAAAAAATTGCAATAAGTAATTTATCATACTATTTTATCAACAAGGATTTAAAGTAAAACTGCTAATTCATAAAAAACAAAAGTTTTCAGAGACCTCCAGTGAAAAATTGCTCGAAAACTGCCGAAAAAGCCGCGCGTCAAAAAAAAAAAATGGAACCTCATTTCACAAAGGCTGTCGAAGCAAAAACCGAAAAACATTTGCAAACCGCAATGCAGCCATTGATCTTCCTTTGTGTTGCAACTAATGAACAACCGTTCCCCGGTTTTGTTTTTATCACCATGAAATAAAAAAAAATTCGTTTTTCGGTCCCAGTGTTCTTCGGTAATAAGAGATTCAGGGCCACTGAAATAGTTAGTTTTCCAAGTGTTTGTAAAACTACACATTCTCTCTGTGTCTGCGCGTGTCGAGCCGAAATTACTAAATCATTTTCAACGTGAACTTTTTAATCTGTGATGAGAAATATTTCGTTTAATTTTTTTTAAAGGAGTTTAATCTTAATGTTTTCGTGGGGCTCTTATCTGTTGGGAATACTGAGGAATGTTGGTTGTCCTATGATAAGATGCGTTTATCTCTTCAGTGAATTATGCATTTTGTGATGTTTACGGAAGATATATTGTTGATTGGTGATAGTGAAGTGAAGACGCATACACTGGTGAATAAGTTAGAGGGTGTTTTTTATATATATATATATATATATATATATATATATATATATATATATATATATATATTTATATATATTTATATATATATATATATATTATATATAATATACTGAGTATATATATATATACACATATATTTATATATATATGTATATATATATATATGTGTGTGTATATTTTAATGACTCCAATTCCTATGAGCCTATATAGCGAAAAGAAATCACTCGTATATGGAGCATAAAAATAATACGAAATTATCAGTTTGTCAAATTCGAAATCTCTTTCATGAACGTATTTTTATCAACAAATATTTAAAGTTAAATTAAACCGCTACTTCATGAACACTTTCCCCCAAAGGTTTTCAGAATCTTGCAGTGAAAAATTGTTCGAAAACTGCTGAAAAGACAATCCGTCAAAAAAAATGAACCTCATTTCATAGAAGCCTATCGAAGCAAAAACCGGAAACATTTGCAAACCGCAATGCAGCCATTGACCTTGCAACTAATGAACAACCGTTCCCCGGTTTTGCTTTTATCGCCATGAAATAAGTAAATAATGAACCGAAGTTTCTTCGGCGCAATCGAGTTTTCTATACAGCGTATAATCAAGGCCACCGAAAATAGATCTATCTTTCGTTGCTCTCAGTATTATGCTGTGAAAGCCGCGGCCTATGAAACCCTCAGCCGGCCGTGGTGGCCTGTCCTGTATCGTTGCTAGAAGCACGATTATGGCTAACTTTAACCGGGAATCAAATAAAAACTATGGAGACTAGAGAGCTGCAATTTGGTATGTTTGATGGTTGGAGGGTGGATGATCAACATACCAATTTGCAGCCCTCTAGCCTCAGTAGTTTTTAAGATCTGAGGGCGGAGAGAAAAAGTGCGGACGGACAGGCAAAGCCGGCATAATAGTTTTCTTTTACAGAAAATTAAAAATTATTTTTTTTACGTTCCCAGTGCATTTTATGTCTACGCGTAGCGACCGGGAATTTAACAAACACATGGATATTTTAATGTGTAATAAGAAATTATTATTTTAATAATTTTTTCAAAGTACTTGTTATATGTTTATATATATATATATATATATATATATATATATATATATATATATATATATATATATATATAGAGAGAGAGAGAGAGAGAGAGAGAGAGAGAGAGAGAGAGAGAGAGAGAGAGAGACAGAGACATATGTATGTATGTATATATATAATGTATAAACTGTATATATACACATATATAGATAAATATATATACATATATATGTGTGTATACATACCTAGATATGTGTATGTATGTATATGCATATATATATAGATAGATATATATGTGTATGTATATATATGTATATATATATATAAATATGTATATATAAATATATATATATATTATAATACTTTCCTTGAAATTTCACAGTCAGGATTAAGTATACCCTCTAACGAGCGTAATTATGAAATGCATAATTGATTATTAATTGAAATTAGAGGTAAGATTCAAAATATTAAAAAAAAACAAAATCCAAGGCTCTTAAATCAACCCTACAAAATAATAATAATAATAATAATACAAACGAACTAAAACACCCACAAGACCCGATACATCAAAAGATTCTGCCAACGGACCGGAAGCGCCTCCGAAATGGCAACACGAGCACTAAAGGACTTTATTGCCTTCTTAAAACGACAACATTGAAACCGTCTCTGGGGCCTGATGGCTGCCAATTATCTCCCCGAAATCGAGTGGTTTGTTTTAGTTTTCTGAAAAGAAAACTGTTGTGCCGGCTTTGTCTGTCCGTCCGCACTTTTTCTGTCAGCCCTCAGATCTTAAAAATTCCTGAGGCTAGAGGGCTGCAATTTTGTATGTTGATCATCCACCATTCAATCTCCAAATATACCAAATTTCAGCCCTCTAGCCTCAATAGTTTTTATTTTATTTAAGATTAAATTTAGCCATAATCGTGCGTCGGGCAACGATAATGCCACCACTGAGCCGTGGTTAAGGTTTCACGGGCCGCGGCTCATACAGCATTATACCGAGACCACCGAAAGAAGATCTGTTTTCTGTGGCCTTGATCATGCGATGTACAGAAAACTCGATTGCGCCGAAGTAGCTTCGGAGCCTTTTTTACTTGTTTTTAATTTTTATTTTAATTCTAATCTTAATGGATACCTCCAGGATCGCTGACGTACATGCATTCAAGTATCGTGGAAGGGTGCAGGCAATAGTTATATATACAGGTGCACTTTCGCCTGTATAGAGATACACACACATACACATACATGGTCCATGTATATGTACTTATACACATGCGTGTGTATATATATGTATGTATGTGTGTATAATATATATATACATATATGTATGTATGTGTGTATAATATATATATATATATATATATATATATATATATATATATATATATATATATATATATATATATATATATTTATATGTATATGTATGTATGTATATATATTTATATATATTTATATATATACATATATACACGTAAAAACAAATTTTCTTCAGGACTGAGTAAGTTATGATGATTTTCTGTTATCTATTTCAGTACAATTTTTCTCCCTTCGTTAGTTAATGTCTAATGGTAAAGCTATAATTCTCTCTCTCTCTCTCTCTCTCTCTCTCTCTCTCTCTCTCTCTCTCTCTCTCTCTCTCTCTCTCTCTCTGAGAGCAATGCTGTTTACTGGAAGTTTAATGTTTCTGTGTAAAATGTCAAATGTGATTACACGGAGTCAGCGCATTGTTTTGGGATTTTTATATGATAACTGAGACGTCCTTTCCTATATGGAGCCGTTTATAACCCTTCTCATTGTATAATTTCAGTCCCTTTAATCAACTACTTTATTTCAAGTTTCCAGTCATGATTTTCAGTAGGTTCGGAATATGGTATCTTGATTTAGTTGGTCCGCTGGTATAGTGGCTAGTGTCGTGGCGTGCCACTCAGATGTCGCGGGTTCGCGTCCTCCTAGGGCGATGAAAAATCACTGGCTCTGTATCATGATCCGTTACTGCTGCAGTGTGGGGTCTGCCGTGGGAGGTTGAAACCAATTTGGAAGCTTGAATTTCAAGTCAGTGGTCCCTTTGGTGTGCTTGTTCCATGTGAATAGGTTTCATCTACTGAAATAATAATAATAATAATAATAATAATAATAATAATCTCTACGATACTGCCGTCCTCTTAAGAAATTTATAGTAATCTGACCATGAGAGCTATTTTGAGAGGTCCACATTATCCTGTTGAACATGTCGATCCCTGAGACTAGCTATAACAGTCAAATTACTGTAAGTCTGCCCAATTTCTATAAATTAATATGAATAATTTATAAATGCCTATAAATTGATAAATTACTATAAGTCTACCCAATGTTGCTCGTTTATTCCTACTCCTTTTGATGTTGCATGAGTGAATAGTTGCAGCTCCTCAGATATTCTTTATTTGTGTCTTTGTTTCTCTCCTCCTTGAAGGCTGTCTTAGTTGTTGATAGTGGTTTGGATAATGAGTAGTTCTGTTATATATATATATATATATATATATATATATATATATATATATATACTCCACTGCCACGTCGTCTCAAGATCCATTTATGGTTAAGATTGGTCGGAATCGGTCTAGTCCTTTATTGAGGTATTTCCAGCTACTGCACCCCGTAGGGGGGTAGAGCCGTCAGTGCACCTCACGGGGTGCACTGTAGGCATTAATAAAGGTTCTTTGCAGCGTCCCTTCGGCCCCTGGCTGCAACCCCTTTCGTTCCTTTTACTGTACCTCCATTCATAATATTTTTCTTCGTCTTGCTACCCACCCTTCCCCTAACAATTATTTCAAGGTGCAACTGCGAGGTTTTCCACCTGTTACACCTTTCAAACCTACCTACTCTGTTTCCTTTCCAGCGCTGAATGACCTCATAGGTCCCAGTGCTTGGTGGCCTGAACTCTATATTCCATTCCATTCCTGCTACTGCAATACAAGTTTTAATTTTCTTACGTACAAAATTTGAAATAAAGATAATCGTATAGGCTAGACTGAGAGTCTGTTCAACTTAGATGGGATAACCGTTCAAGAAACCTTCATAAATCAGGAAAGGAAGAACAAATTCTCTCAAGGATTATCTTTCC
Organism: Macrobrachium rosenbergii; assembly: GCF_040412425.1. Lineage (NCBI taxonomy): Eukaryota > Metazoa > Arthropoda > Malacostraca > Decapoda > Palaemonidae > Macrobrachium > Macrobrachium rosenbergii. The sequence continues at coordinate 50,199,522 of NC_089754.1, forward strand.
TCGGGAGAGAGGAACCTTGGGTGTCTAACTTCTGGAAACTTATAATGATTAGTTAAATTCCCTTGCCCGGAAACAACTGCGGATATTCTAACTCAAAATGAAATGAAATAATGTTTTTAATCTTTTCTATTCACTTTTTTCCTGCAAAAGATCTCGAAAGGAGGTTAAGACAAACGAATGATTGTTGAGAATTACCGTAATAACAATAGTATTAAAACGACAGTAATTCCTTAATGCTTAAATCTGAAACTTGTAGTAAAGCCTGCTTTTGCTTGATTTGTCTGTGGTATGATGATATATTAATAATAACAATATTAATTTTTTTTGTTTTTGTTCCATTTAACATCAGTTGACAATCGTTATGAAACTTATTCCATTGTAAGTGTTTTTATGTGTATGAGCTTAACTGTTTGATCCACCAACATATTTTTGGTGAATTTTGACGCAAAATATGGCCCACCACCGCTTGCAGCAGACTCTTTATCATAACTTTTCGATTTAAAATTAGTCAATAACCCCACGCCTAATATTGCTTTTTATCCTGTACTGAGATTGGCGCGAGATCTGTACATCCACGTAGTTACATAACTGGTTACATAACTGGTTTTTATATCCATTGTGAGAGGTCTATATAAGATCTGTTAACCCCTGGATGGTCTTTGATGACACAACACAAAGGAAAAAATAATTAGCTCTTGGCGCTGAAAAAAAAAGAAATCAGATGTTTTTGTCGAGAAGCAGCGAGAAGTTGGGAGAGATGTAATCAGCCGTGCACAACAATGGCGATTCTCTTATTAAAAAAAAAAAAAAAAAAAAAAAGGATTATTAACCTACTTTCATTTATGTGACCTCCAAGGTCTTTTCCTAAGAGACGAGGTTGAAAAGAAGTGATGCTAAAACCGAGATAAGGAATAACGTGCCACTTAAGTCCATGTTCTTGTTAAGTAGAGAAGTTTTCGTCTAAATATCCCAGAGACCCCCCTCAGGGCTTAATGCTGGAGAAAGAATTACTTTTATCGCCCATAGATGGCGGTAGTAGCAGGCGAGAGAGAGAGATCGCACTACTAAAGCTTCAGAAAAAGTATTGCTTTTCTAGTCATTTTTGTTACCAGTCCTTTTTAGTTCTCTGCAAAAGAAAACTGTTGAGATGGTTTTTTTGTTTGTCCGTCCGCACTTTTTCTGTCCGCCCTCAGATCTTAACAACTACTGAGGCTAGAGGGCTGCGGATTGGTACGTTGATCATCCACCCTCCAATCATCAAACATACCAAATTGCAGCCCTCTAGCCAAAGTAGTTTTTATTTGATTTAAGGTTAAAGTTAGCCACGATCGTGCGCCTGGCACCGCTATAGGCACCAACAACACATGCCACCACTGGGCCGTGGCTGAAAGTTTCATGGGCCGCGACGGAGAGTTTCATGTGCCGTGGCTGAGAGTTTCATACAGTATTATACGCACAGAAAACTCGATTGCGCCGAAGAAACTTCGGCGCATTTTTTAATCGTTTATGATTGTTCTTACTTTCCTGTTTTTAAGAAATAAGAAGGAGACTGTAATTTGTTTTTAATCTGCAGTGAAAAGAAGAGAGATTCTGACGTGTTTATCAGTTCTCGTTGATGGATGTATTTAAGGGTGATTCACATTATACCAACACGTCACCGACACATCACGTCACGTCACCGACACATCACATCACGTCACCGTCCCATCAGCCGTGCCTTGTATTCACGCTATCCATCACGAACCCGTTCAGTTCGTGCACAACCTCAGCAACTCACAGATTTAGTGTTAAGAAACTTGCATAAGCACCGTCACGTCACGTCACATCAAAATATTCTTTCCAAGAAAACGTGACGCAAGTGACGGTGGATGTCATGTGCTTGATGGTGACGTGACGTGATGGTGTGAGCAAGTCCATTTGATTACATGTAAGAAATTCTCACGTACTTTGACGTGACGTGATGCGTCGGTGACGTGATGTTGTAATGCGAACAGCCTTTAATATATAAAACTACAGAGACAGTACTCGACTTGTTTGCAAAATATTGACACTTGATCTAATGCTGCCTACTTAAACTGTAAATATTTCCTGAAATTTATTTTCAGGACATAATGAAACTATATATTGAAATACATTATAAATCCATTTTTTGCCAAAATTGACAATCCTAGTCCACGAGATTCATTGTTTAGTACTGCACATGGCGAATACAGTTTCACAAAAGTAATTATATTTCAGTACCAGTAAAATATGTTTCTAGACTAATTACTGGATTACAATAGTGAAAGTGAATATGATACCCTCGATGCGGAACCAGAATGTAAATAGTTCAATCAAAGGAAAAATTGAAACGCATTCCATCCACTCTGGCGATAAGGTTTTTCCTTAGTATGTTCGTTTTTCAGTGTATGATAAGCATCAGATGACCACCATGATAGTTATTAATATTTTTGTTTTTAAATGGATATAGAGTATCAGACGCACGCTTTGCTAATCAATAGACAAGGCTCGGGATTAATTATTGGCAATTATTAACTTTCTCTTTAATATTTTTTCTGGGTTTCGTAAGAGCTGTATGGACCCCGGGCCCTCGTCATTGCATTACAACAAAGTTAAAAAGCGCGTTATTACATCATTACAAAGGTACTGCAATAACGAGTGAAAATTAAGACGGCCAGGAGTCATAAGAGGGGTAATAACAATAATTACCCGGAGCAACAAAAGAGGAAACATTTGGCGGAAGCATTTGGCAGGGGAGAGGAAATTACTATTGGTAGAAGCAGCACCATCCGCGGCAGCGCTCTCCTCTCCTTTGAATCACGTACTTCATTATAACTTTTGCTCTTAATGCAGGAACAAAAAGTTTTTTTTTTTCCTTTTTTTATTCCCTTTTTTCATTTTTTTTTCCTTTCTCATGCAGGAGCCGTTGCTTTGCCTCGCTTGGGATAAGATTAGTTTTTTTTTACCTGGCTACCGAATTACTATTATTATCTCCTTGTCTTCCATTTTATGATGCTTTGTCTCCCTAAACTGGTGTTAATTTCTAAATGGGTCCCAAATTTATATCATAGTGTTTGAAGCAATCCAGTCATTCCTGGATCTGCTCTTCCTTATTCTTGTTTTCTCCTGGGTTAGAAAACTGTATTAAGATGCCTGTCTCATTGGTCTGTGCACTTCAAGACAATACGTCATAAGCTCGCATAAATTTCAAAGGTTTTGTTAGGTAGCTTAACTGACTATCCATAATGGGTTGTTTCACTAATATCTTTTGCATCCTTGGCTTCTAATACACCATTTTAACTTCATTTGAGCTCACACCAGACTCCTAAGGTCTGCCAGAAATTTCTGTGCTTTGATTGTTAGTCATCCAAATACTGACCAGGACCAGTGTTGCTTAACTTCACTGATCAAGAGACCTATGTTGTAACAGACATAAGTTTCTTAATGCCAGGTAATAGATTAATCTCGTAACACCAAATACGATGAACACCCATTTTTTTTTTTTTAAAGGTGACCACGGAAAAAGATATATTTGCCTTTCGATGACAAAGTCTGTCAAATTGTCTTTATTTTAAGAAGGTTTGGTTCTCCTCCCTAAGGTTTTATTATAATTTCATTGGGAGGATGAAATGAGAGACGAGACTTGTGCTCCATGAAATATTTCAGTTCCTACATGTTTCCAGTGTCTCTCTGTCCACGTGTGCTGAGTTCGCTATTTTGATTTATAAGTGTCATCGAATCGTCTATTTTCTTTTTATTTATACGGTTGTTTAAGGAATATAATCTGCAATGCAGTACTTACTGACAGATGCCCTTTTAAAGATGGTTGAATTTGATGTATATCCACTGACTATAATGTCGTTTCTCCTGGGCGTTGACGACCATAGTTGTTGGGAAATCAGTTCCCATAATTCGGTTAAACCACTTTTATCCTTCGTTTTTCTCTAACAAAAATTACAGATATGTTACGCTTTCAGCGTTATTTGTTTATTTACTCTATATATATACGTTTGTGTTGGTGCTCTATGTAGTGACCGTAAATTCGATGTCAAAAATAAACAACTCAGGGTTAGTGCTTTTAATTTCACAATGACAGTACACTTTCTACGCTACTCACCTGTTCCATGTAATGCGAATATCCTGAGCATTGTAAACATTACCTGTGTGTAGAGAACAAATACCCGGAGGCGTCAGCACAGGTGAAAGATCCTTAATTGAAGAAAAACTAAATCAAGTTTGAAGAGTTAGGAGAGCCCCAACTTTCATCTCCCCCAGGTGCTTAAATTTGCGGTTCTTGCCTCCGTGACTAAACAGGATTCTTTAGAAGTACATGTTTGCCTTCCCTGAGTTTGAGCTCTCTCTCTCTCTCTCTCTCTCTCTCTCTCTCTCTCTCTCTCTCTCTCTCTCTCTCTCTCTCTCTCTCTTTTGATTACGTGGTTCTTTGATCCATGATTAGTGGACTTTATAAGTACATATTTCCAGTCTCTACACTTCCCAGCTCTCTCTCTCTCTCTCTCTCTCTCTCTCTCTCTCTCTCTCGTTTGAATACGTGGCTCTTACCTCCATGATTAGTGGACTTTATAAGTACATATCTCCAGTCTCTACGTTTCTCAGCTCTCTCTCTCTCTCTCTCTCTCTCTCTCTCTCTCTCTCTCTCTCTCTCTCTCTCTCTCTCTCTCTCTCTCTCGTTTGAATACGTGGCTCTTACCTCCATGATTAGTGGACTTTATAAGTACATATTTCCAAAATTTCCAATCTCTACATTTCTCAGCTCTCTCTCTCTCTCTCTCTCTCTCTCTCTCTCTCTCTCTCTCTCTCTCTCTCTCTCTCTCTCTCTCGTAACTTTGCGATCCTGACTTCACCGAGTAATCAGGCATCATGCAGAGCTCGTTTACATTCAGTATATTGAATATTCCTCTCTCTCTCTCTCTCTCTCTCTCTCTCTCTCTCTCTCTCTCTCTCTCTCTCTCTCTCTCTCTCTCATGGTATTTCGGAATTTATCTGAGTAAACAGAAACTTCTGGTCAGGCAGATATTTTCCTTCTGCTCTACAGGTTTTTCTGCCTGTGAAGTTTTTTTTTTTTTTTTTTTTTGCATTGTTTCTTTATATTGAAGTTTGGTTTTTCGAACGTTTGGAAAGTAGTTTCGCTTGTGCTAGGTTCCAGCGGGTTTTGTTTTCGTCATTCGTGCTTTCTGTATCTTTGGTTTATATATATTTATATATATATATATATATATATATATATATATATATATATATATATATATATATATATATATATATATATATATATATATATATATATATATATATATATATGTGTAATGTATTGTGTGTATATATATATATATATATATATATATATATATATATATATATAATATATATATATATATGTGTATATATATATATATATATATATATATATATATATATTTATTATTGAATGGTAAGGTAAACTAATTAATAATTTCTCTACTTCATGAAAACCAACATTTTGTTCTCCAAGCATCTTCAGTACAAACTAGAGAATCATCATTTCCGCTGGTTCTGGTAAAGAACATTCTCTCGGCAAATTTGATCTCCAGTAAAACATTTTCAATCATGCAGGTATTATAAAGACTTATAATAATGGAGGACTGAGCGTTTGGGTGATATTTCCACTCTTGTGTAACACCAGTTCTTACGGAAACTTGCAGCTGACGTTCTTTGCATGGTACGAGTTGCAATGTGGCATGGATTAGACACAGAGCTACTAGCGTCTGCAAAAGTGAAAATGGAATTAACTGATATAGGTAATAATTAACAAGTAAAAAATGAGCCGAAGTTTCTTCGGCGCAGTCGAGTTGTCTGTGAAAGCCACCGGAAATAGATCTATATTTTGGTGGTCTCGGTGTAATGGTGTATGGGCCGCAGTCCATGAAACTTTAACCACGTCCCGGTGGTGGCCTATCCCATATCGTTGCCAGAAGCACGATTATGGCTAACTTTAACCTTAAATAAAATAAAAACTACTGAGGCTAGAGGGCTGCAATTTGGTATGTTTGATGATTGGAGGGTGGATGATCAACATACCAATTGGCAGCCCTCTAGCCTCACTAGAAAAAGTGCGGACGGACAGACAAAGCCAGCACAATAGTTTTCTTTTGCAGAAAACTAAAAAGGGAATACAGTTTTAATAACAATGACGGAGCAAATACCATGTATATTGTTCGTTACACATTATCGATTTTACCAGTACTATAGTTGCACTACGCACATACCCATTGATTGTGGTACTCAGTAACCTACTAACATTTCACGTGCCAGGTCTTTAGACCAAACATTCATAAATCAGAACCAAGGCACGTAGATTGATAGTGTCTCCTTTTTAGCTGCGTCAGTCTTTGATTCAGCGTATTAATGAGAAATTTAAATAAATCACTATTCCAACAACCTAGATTAAATACTGGAGCAAATGTCTCCGGATCAATAATAATAAATAGCCAGATATATCAGCAACAGTTTCTTCAGCATTTACTCCGTTTCGTCAGCGTGGAATCACTTTCGTACCGTCAATATATTTTTAAAAACCCGATGAAAGCTTAATTAGCTTTTGAAGTCGCACCGGGCGGAAACTCGCATTTCCGCGAATTCCTTTTCGCTAAACAGTTCTCCGATGAATAAGGTTTCGCGAAAATCGCCTTTGCCGTGACACAGTTCGTTTTTAAAGACGGGAGCGTCGAGCTCCCCAAAAAAAAAAAAAATGAGATATCAGAGAGGAATAAATATGAGTCTACTCAGAATGGAGGTTCAGCCATCTGAAAGAGGCTCTTGGCATTGAAGACTCTGGTTCACGAATCGGCACAAAAAATTATTGAATTTGTTTAATAAACCGTGTGGTGAGGTGAGTCTTGTTTGTTTGTTGGTATTATCGCCTGTGTGGAAAATACTGTTGCTCCGTTATGCAAGGCTGCATTGCAAGGAAGAGATTACATTTGGTGTTAAAAGCTATGCATAGGATGTAAACGATGTGGATATGGTGTAAGAGTCATGTCTGTGGTGTACAAGTTTTGTATATAGTGTAAAAGTTTTTATATAGCTTAAAAGTCATGTATATAGTGTAAAAAACGTTGTGTATATGGTGTAAAAGTTATGCATATGGACACTTTAGTTATTCATATGGAGATGTATAGTCACTCATAATGGTTTCCCTCAAAACAGCATCACAGCTGTCCCTGATTTGACAAATCCAATCTCTCTCTCTCTCTCTCTCTCTCTCTCTCTCTCTCTCTCTCTCTCTCTCTCTCTCTCTCTCTCTCTCCTTCTTCTTCTTCTTCTTCTTCTTCTTCTTCTTCTTCTTCTTCTTCTTCTTCTTTTAACTGCCTCTAGAGCTTTTATGAAGAGCATAATTTATCCTCGCAGAATATTTTTCGCCTGTTTCATCAGCCTTGCGTTCCAGTATCATGAGAGTTTAATTTTGCTTTGATATTTCGCAAACCAGATTCTTTTGACCTCGAAGCAAATACAGTAAATATTCACGGTGGGAAATACAGTATTAATCATGGTATGAAACGTACGCACTCAAACCCACATACCCGAGAGCATGAAAATACTGTACAAAGAGATATTCCAATATTCGAGTATCTCCTCTGTCATTACAAGTATCATGGTCGAATTTCATTCAGCCGAAAAGAGACACGAGTTTTGTGTTAAACTCATTTCGCAAACCAACCAAATGAATTATTGAGGTTGTATTCCCGGATGAAAAGTGGTTTCGCATTACGTGGTGGGATGTTCATTGCCAAATAGTTCTGTGAAAATGAAAGACACATTGCAGTTGTAGAGCGTTGGATGGGTCGATAGTTTTCGGTATTAGATGGGTACAACTAAACATTCATAAAGAGAGTTAGTATTTGGAATAGATAAGTTACAAATAATGATAAAATAGATAAAGTGAGAGAGAGAGAGAGAGAGAGAGAGAGAGAGAGAGAGAGAGAGAGAGAGAGAGAGAGAGAGAGAGAGACCGCATATTACGTCTACCATGATGATCTTAATAAGTGGATTACAGATGGATGTAAACTTTAACAAAACGGCCTGAATATAGTTAGGTACATAAATGCCTAGAGAGAGAGAGAGAGAGAGAGAGAGAGAGAGAGAGAGAGAGAGAGAGAGAGACAGACAGACAGACAGACAGACAGACAGAACGCATATTCTGTCTACCAGATGGATTACATAATTTATTGTCAGACCTTGACAAAACAGTCTGAAATCTGAAATTTGCAATACGAACTATATTTTTCATTAGTTGTTGATGTGTTGTAAAATAGTGTTACGTGTATTCTATCTGAAATTAACCTTTCCCTAGATATAGCCTCACCATTAGTCTAGGGATCTTACACAGAACCTCCTGAACTAATGATCTTACACAGAACCTCCTGAAATAGAGGCGGCAGCAGCGACAAGCTATTAATTGGCCACTTCAGCCATTGCCTCCAACGCTAACTAGGCCAGAGCTTTGCCTCGGAGTAGCAGCTAACCCATTCATTACATTTCCATGAATTTCATCTTCTCTTGGTTCTTCCAGATGTTTCAGTTCTATATAATGCTTCCTATGAATCATCTGACCCTTATCTTGCTCCTTATCTTGCTTGTCTGTCGGGATAATTGCCCTCCCAGTTCTTATTATGTAATCCTCCTTTTAACTGCACAACATATTTCTAATTTGCCTGTCAGGATAACTGCTGTAGAATCCCTGAATGTCAAGTCAGTTATTTCAGTTTTCTGAGAGGTGGAGAATCACTATGCTTTTATTTCTCGCTTAGAATCCTGAATTCAGGCTCAGGGAAGTTAATCACTGGCTCTGTATCATGATCAGTTACTGCTGTAGTGTGGGGTCTGTTGTGGGAGGTTGAAACCAACATTATTTGGAAGCTTGAATTTCAAGTCAGTGGCCCCTTTGGTGTGCTTGTTCTGTGTGAATAAGTTTCATCTATTGAAATAACAATAATGATAATAATAATGTGTTACTAATCTCCAGAGACATACTCTAGATCAGGTTGGAAACAAGACAGAAGATCCTCCTGGAATTGTCCACTTAGTTTAAATTGGACAGTGGTTTCAGCATTTGTGGCACAAAATTTTGCCAGTTTACTCATCCCAAAATACTTTTCAAAATGTTATACACTGAGACAGCACTGATGCCTGAGGTCCCCCGACTATCTGTTAGACACTCACACTCAAACTTTTGCCATCCAAAATCATAAGATGAATGGCATCCAGATATTTGTTAATACCTTATGTTTTTGTACACCAAGACTTGGATTCATCTTCTATGCTCTCACTTGAGTACCAAGTACTTAATTTACTTCTTAGGTCAAGAAAGGCCTCATGTATTTTTTTGGGGGGAGGGGGACCTAAGTACTAATCAACCCGCCCCTCCCCAAACCTGTCTGGGTCTCGGAACTCCGCCCTTGAACGATACATGTAACCATATGTAAACACATGATAGATGGATATTGTGGCCAGTAATTATATGAGAGAGGTGCTTTTATTGATCTCGACTTGCCTAGAACCAGGAACATAATTAGCATAGCATTTCACTCAATAATATTGAGCTTAACAACAACACAAGTTAAAATAATTGAAAATATCAGAATGTAATATTGAAAGAGACTTCGATGCAAATAAAAATATTGTTCAATCACGGCAGAGAGAATAATAAACTGTTTCTTATGCACCGTAAATAAATAGTCTGTATAAATACAAAGCGTCCCGACTTCCACAACAGTCCTATAACAGAAACTGTGTAACACAAGAACGATTACTTTGAACATTAGGCAGCGAAAGTAATGCGTCCTTTCCCTGCAAGTAGACACGCCCGACTTTACTGGGGCATTCAGGAAGCGACTTCCACTCCATACGCTGGAATTGTCCTTAGTTTGTAAACTTGGACGTTAGTGTCTTATACGATGTCTGAGGAAGCTTTATAAACAGACTAAACCTGGAAGAACGTAGGCAGCGGCTATTCATTTCTAAGCGTCTTACCCCCATCCAAGTCTCGTAAGTTTAGGGGAATGGCGGGACGAAAAAATGAGACGGGAAAAGAACAAAGAACAATAACATTTTTCTTCTTCTTCCTCCGGAATATAAAGCTAACGGGAACACCATAACTTTTATCTTGGTGTCTTTTAATTTGCCGGAATTATGAAGAATGTCCGTTACTTCACAAACTTTTAATTTTACAGTTAAGAGTTAAATTACTGTTTGAGCTATTTTTTTAACTTTGCAAAAGTTGTGTTCAGACGAAGCTTGTATGTGACTTACTTTTTTTTTTTATAAAAAATGTTACTAAATAATCGGACGGTAAGGTTTACTACTAGCTTACAAGAAAGCTTTTTTTTTTAAGTATGCTGTCTTAGAACCCTTGAGAGGTAGCCCACCGTATGCCTGGTAGTGGCTAATGTTGGCAGTATTAAAGCTCTTTGCACAGTCATTTAAACAGTATGCTGTCTTAGAACCCTTGAGAGGTAGCCTACAGTATGCCTGGTAGTGGCTAATGTTGGCAGTATTAAAGCTTTCTGCACAGTCATTTAAACAGTACGCTGTCTTAGAACCCTTGAGAGGTAGCCTACAGTATGCCTTGTAGGGGCCAATGCAGGCAATAATAAACCTCTTTGCACAGCCATTTAAACAAAAGCTGTCTTCGAACCCTTGAGAGGTAGACTACAGTACGCCTTGTTGGGGCTAATGCAGGCGACAATAAAACTCTTTGCACAGTCATTTAAACCAAAGCTGCCTTAGAACCCTTGAGAGGCAGCCTACAGTATGCCTTGTTGGGGCCAATGCAGGCAATAATAAAGCTTTTTGCACAGCCATTTAAACCAAAACTGTTTAATCTTACTTTTCAGTCGTCCAAGTAACAAGAACAAGAGGTCCACAAAACTCAAATTCTCTCCCTCTGTGTGTGTATGTGTGTTCGTGTATGTGCGTGTATGCGCATGTACATGTGGGCCTCTAACCGTATTTTCGGAAGACAGTTTTAGAAACGTAAAGGGACACAGAGGCAGAGAGAAAGTGGAAAAAAAGGGGTAAAAGGATCTATCTCACAAATGACCCCAGGGCTTGCCGAAGGAAAACAGCCCAGGTCGACTCACATTCATTCAGAGAATTAGGCCATCACATGTTCCCTCCTTTTCCCAAGACTTCTCTCATAACAGAGGCTACAGTAATTTCCTCTCTCTCTCTCTCTCTCTCTCTCTCTCTCTCTCTCTCTCTCTCTCTCTCTCTCTCTCTCTCTCTCTCTCTCTCCCGGATCCATTTCCATGGAAACAGTCGCTCATCTGCAATTCTTGGGAAGTTATTTCTACTCCTCTGGCTTCTCCCTGTACATTGTCAAGCTTCTCCAGAGGGACTGATGGTTTTGTACTTTGGATTTCATCGTCTTTAGATGTTGTTATCTCTTTTTCCTCATCATTAATGTTAAGAGGAATATTTCTAAAGGCCTTCTTAGTCAGTTTTAAGGACTCGTAAACTACAGACAATTAAATTAAATATATATATATACATATATATATTATATAATTAGACAAAATCCACGAAGGAAAGAGAACAATGGAGGACTGCAAGGCCTTTCGATTTCTTGTACTTTACTTAGCTGCTAAGCAAAGTACAAGAAGTCGAAAGGCCTTGCAGTACAACATTGTTTCTTTATTTATATATTCATCGCGTTCCATATTTTCAGTTGTGATTGTGTAGTTATATATATATATATATATATATATATATATATATATATATATATATATATGTACATACGTGTATATATATATAATAAATATATATATATATATATATATATATATATATATATATATATATACATACATACATACATATATTATTATATATACATATTCTTTTTAATAATGTGCTCTTCCTTTTTCTATCCGTATAATTGTAGAATCATGTATCCTTAATTAAAAGGGGGAAATTCCACTTAATAAGCTTTATGAAATTAATGAGAAAATATTCTAACTTATTCCTGAAAAAATAATCTTCATTCAAAATAAATTCAGGAACTGGAGGTATCGTGGAACGCCCCAAACCTTTCCTAAGGATATTATTTTCAAACAAAGGAATTTCACGACTTAGAAAATAAAAATTCTGGGAGGAAGAGTTGTAAAAAAAAAAAAAAAAAGTCGAAAATAATACAGGGGTTAAAAAAAGTCGTCTAGACACCGCCCTTAGAGCAGAGGTCAATATAAAAGGTAAAGATATATTCTGTCTCCTGGGGATTTCCTTCCCCCAGCAGAGGTGAGCCTCAGGAAATCCTTCTTATTTAAGCTGACAAAGCTTAGAGGATTATGTTTTCCGGGGATGAACAAGACGTTCGGTTTCAAAAGAAGAAAAAACCTACAGAAAATAGGACAGGATACCCATCCTTCTGTTTACTTTATTTTCAAAGGATTGGGTGTCTGAAATTCTTCTGATGTTGTTGGAACTAGATTGTTATTGGAAATCGTATTAACCTCCAAAACAAAGCTAAAAATGACAAATGGATTTAATGATTTAACAAAGGCAGCCTTCAACCTCCGTGCCCAAGGGAAAAAAAGATTTTTAAAGCTCGGATTATTGCAGCGAAAAGAATGTCAGCAACAAAACTATAAAGACGCCGAATTTAAAAACAAAAATTCTGATCGGAAAGGAAAGATAGGAGTGTTTTTTTTTTTTTTTTCATTCCCACTTCATCTCTTTGTATTATATACATTCTGCAAGTGTCATCCGTCAACTCCAACACAAGAAAGAGATATAAGGCAGTCGAAGGTTGACAGTAATGTGAGACTAAAACGAGCTTTCAAGAACAACATCAAAGTTGTTGTACTTATCGAATTAAATTGAATTGAATATAGAATTTAGGTCAAAGGCCAAGCACTGGGACCTATAAGGTCATTCAGCGCTGAAACGGAAATTGTCATTAAAAGGTTTGAAAACCTCGCAGTTGCACTATGAATCAATTGTTCGGAGAAGGTGGAAAGTAAGATGGAAGAAAGAGAATATGAAAGGAGGTACAGTAAAAAGAAGGCAAGGAGTTGCAGCTAGGGGCCGAAGGCACGCTGCAAAGAACCTTAAATAATGCCTACAGTGCACCGCATGAGGTGCACTGACGGCACTAACCCACTAACCCTCTACGGGGATTTATACTTATCACGCAGTGGTCATCAGTAACCTCACAGATAGTGTAAAAGATCCTAAGCTCGAAAGAATAGTAAGGACTCTGGAAGTGATGGCACAATTAAAGGGGAAAATAATGAGCCTTCTGTGTAACACGAAAAAAAAAATAAACGACAATCGAGTTGACAGAGACAGCCAAGCGCCCCGTCGTGTTTTAGACAGGTTCCGTTAAATCTCATTGTTCCTCTGTTGACCTCAGTGGTGGATAACGAGTACTTTAATCGACCGTACTGTGTTCCAGCGAGGGTGGAAAAGAGTACAAGTGTTAGGAGCCTTAGTCGAGCAGTCCTGCTGAAAAACAATGTCAACCCCTTACAGGAAAATGTTATATATATATATATATATATATATATATATATATATATATATATATATATATATATATATATATATATATATATATATATATATATATATATGATGTGTCTAAATTTGATGACAGGAAAGGGACTTGCTTGGTGTAAAATTGGGATTGAGAAAAAGGTCCGAGATATCTGTTTAATATGTCTTTGTGTGAAATGTTGCGAGAAGCCACTGGAAAATTAATAGATACATGAAAAATTGCTGAACAAGACTGCTGAATTGTTGAATGACTTGTGTTTGCCTATGATACAGTGCTGATTGGTGATAGTGAAGAGGAATGCAGAAGCAAGTTAAAGTGTTTAGATGACAGAAAGGTTTGGGTAAATGTGAGAAAGGGTAAGGATGTGAGTATAGATGTGGAAACCTGGAAAATGGAGCGACAGATTTTTATGTGGACACTGGAAGAGTCGAAACAGAACACGAGCATGTGGATGAAAGGAAAAGATGGCTCAAAATATTCTGTTTATGGTTTTTTCATGTGGAAAGAATAGGGGATGATAGGTTAGTGCAAAAAATATGTAATTTGGAAGTTTGAGAGGAGAGAGAAAAAAGACCTGGAAAGTGTTGGATCAATTGGAAGAAAGAGGTACTGGAAGTATCCAAGTTCCAAGAGAATGGATGCAAGGTAGTGGTGAATGGAGCTGTGTTTCTCAATACGTTACTGAAGAACTATATAAGTAATAAGTGTTGTTAACGTTTCCCCCGTAAGGGAGTCATCCACGTCTCAGCTGATAGAGTAGGATTGTAGCACTGATCATTGTCTTGTACTTTCTCTGGTGCTACCCAATTTTAAGGTAAAAATCTTCATGTTAAAAAAAATAAATGCAAATATGGGCGCGCCTGTGTATTTGTGTATGTGAAAATACTGATAGCCACTGAAATTTGACATTTGAATCTGTTATACAGTAAGAAGCATTCCTTCTCGAAGACGGGGCATAAAAGACTGGGTGCATTTTGAAAGTGTCTTGGAGCTCTTTCACAAACCTTCATTATGGTTTTGGGAAGAAGAAGAAGAGAGAGGGAAGATTACCCAAATCACGTTCAAGACATACTCGCTCATATACAGTGGGCCATTTTAAGTGAGGAAGCGGGGTGGGGGCCAGGTATTTCAGGAGATTTTCTCTCTCGTCTGAAACAATTTGTTTCTAAAGTACGTATTTCCATTTTCCTTTTGAATGGAGTTAGATTTTAATGGAATGTATCTTTTACAAATACTTGTTATGCACCTGTTTCATATGTCTTAAGTCTTAAATTCTGTCTTTTTTAAGTCTTTTTGCAAATACATGGTATTCATCTCTTTGCTTTGAGAGGCTGAGTTCTGTTGCTTTTAAGTCTTTTGCAAGGACATCTTATTCAGCTCTTTCATTTAGAATCTGAGCTCTGTCTCTATTAAGTCTTTTACTAATGCGTGTTATCCATATACACTGTATTTTCCTTTGAGTCGGGCTTTGTTATTTCTAAGTCTTTTGCAAATGGCTTATTCCTCTAATAACTTTCAGGTTTGAGTTCTGTGGATTTTGAGTCTCTTGCAAATACATGTTATTCATCTACTTGCTTCTGAGTCTGATTTTTAGTTTTCTGTGAAAGAAAACTATTGTGCCGGCTGTGTCCGTTCGTCTGCACTTTTTCCTGTCCGCACGTTTTCTGTCCGCAGTTCTCTGTCTGCCCTCAGATCTTAAAAACTACTGAGGCTAGAGGGCTGCAAATTGGTATGTTGATCATCCACCCTCCAATCATCAAACATACCAAATTGCAGCCCTCTAGCCTCAGTAGTTTTGATTTTATTTAAGGTTAAAGTTAGCCATAATCGTACCTCTGGCACCAATATAGGTACCAGCAACACAGGCCACCACCGGACCGTGGATGAGTTTCGTGGGCCGTGGCTTAGGCCACCACAGGACCGTGGCTGAGTTTCGTGGGACGCGGCCAAGAATTTCATGGGCCGTGGCAAAGGCCACCACCGGACCGTGGCTTAGACCACCACCGGACCGTGGCTGAGGCCACCACTAGACCGTGGCTGAGGCCGCCACCGGACCGTGGCTGAGTTTCGTGGGCCGCGGCTGAAAGTTTCATACAGCATTATATGCTGTACAGAAAACTCGATTGCGTCTTCGGCGCATTTTTTATTTACTGCTTTGTTGAAGACACTGCGCAATAATATGTACACGAAACATGACATTAATAATGTTACCTTACGTTAATTCAATTATTTATCCGTTCCTTCCTCCCCTCCCTCCCCTCCTCCCTCCCTCCCTCCCTCCCACCAACTCAGGGCGCACACTGCGACTGTCGTAAGCTTTCATTGTTTGCACTGCACTGGGCAAAGTAAGGAAGAAAATCTCTAATTGCCGGAGGGCCAAATCAAATAGACCGAGTTAATGTGAGAGCCGAATTTTATCCCTCTTTGGTGCTTGGCGTGGGCGCTCCTCGGTCTAGGCTGAAAGGGGAGTTGAGACCTGCGTGTTTGCATTTCTTAATTTGAAACACCTTCGACCTAAGTCTGGTTTCAGGTTTGTCGAAGTAAATAGTATTTTTTCTCTTGCAAATGTTCTTTGTTGACTTTTGACTGAGTCTAGCCGCCTTTTGTTCCCATTATTTTTATGCCTTGAATCCTCTGGTAAATTTCCGGTCTACGTTCGACTCGACGTCTGGTCAGGCTAAATGAATTCGCAGAGAAAGACAGGCTAAGACAGACATACAAACATACAAACAGACAAACTTACAAGCACGGCAATTAGACAGACAGAAGAATGAAGCTGTCCGTACCAGCAAGCATTATCAATCGTTAAACGCCCACAAAGCGAAAAAGAAAGCGCGGTAAGTGGACAGGCCAAGTTACGCCCCGTGCATTCCCGCGAGCAAACAAAGCAACTCTTAAGAGTTCGGTACATTTAGGATTATCCAAGCTATTACCCAGCAGGGAAACTTTAAGAGGAAACGACTCTCGTGCTCGGCGGCCTCCATCGCCCAACTTTGCCCCGCGAATGTGAACTCGAAGGAAATAAAGTTATTTGTTTTTCCCAGCGTCTCTTGAATGCATTCCGGAACAGGAAATAAAGAAGATTAGTTGCTAATGAGGTGTTCTTGTAATGATCCGCGTATTTTCTGTTAAGAGAATAACAGTAAAGAGTGGGGGAATTGTTTTGGAATGTATGCCTCATTAAGGTGAAGATGATGAATATTCATTCGTGTAACGCGTATAAGTACTTTTAATATCTGCGCATGTACGCGCTACAGGTAAAGTTAATTCCCTTTATAATTCGTTGACGGTTCATTAACCTTCGTTTGTGTGTGCTTACACATTGAAATAAGAATCTAAAGCGGCATTAGTAACTAAAAGAAATTGAATCAAAGAACAGGCAAAGGAAAACAGAGACGTTTATAAGCAGACATAGAGAACACAGAACCCGTGACCGGTGAAAATAAATTAATTTCATGCAAACTTTTTATACAGACTACACATCTCTGGGCTAGAAGGAGAATAATGCTCACTGTCCTTGAAACTCCACTATCAGATAGGTGAATACTTTTCCCCTTTTCCAAGGAAAGGCAATTCATTTGTGCAGTTTACGTTTTAACTTCAAGTGAATTTGTACAATATAATATAAAATAGTCCATAAAAATAATTTCCTCCTCGGCTAAATCTTTCCATTTTTCCTGAACAATCTTATAGGCTTGCTTGCTCTCGTGTCTGGGCTAGAAAAGAGCACACTGTGGCTGACTGTCCAATTGATCTTTTAAGTAATTACAAAAAAATTGTTAGACAAAAAAATAGTCATTGGAAATGAATGTGACATGGAAATTTATTCAGTTAATCCCCATTTCATGTAATTCTCAAAATCCCCTCACAGTAATCACCTTTTCCCTTAAATATTCGCCCCACCTAACTTTGCGTGACCTATATAATACGGCCACATTGGTAGCGTGAATGCAAGTCGTCCTCCATCGGTCTTTCCGGGATATTAGCGCTTCAAAAAATTTCAAAACGCCCTGAAGAGTCTGGCAACCTAATCGAGTTATTGAACCTGAATTGAATTCTGAGAAAAGGAGGAGGAGGAGGAGGAGGAGGAGGAGGAGGAGGAGGAGGAGGAGGAGGAGGAGGAGGAGGAGGGCATTCTTCATAAGGTTTCGACCATCCGTCTGGTTTCCAGAGATCCTCTTCAAGTCGACGTTCATTTCATGGCGAGTGCTCAGAGTCATCATACATTTATCGCACGTAATGCACTGTTCCATGTCAGGTCGTCTTCTTCTTCTTCTTCTTCTTCTTCTTCTTCTTCTTCTTCTTCAAATTATATTACGTCTTCCTCGTGGAAATTATGAAGTGAAGTGATTCTGTTTGCTAAGGAGAAATGTCTTTCAGTCTGGTTCTATTTCCTAATTTCTTAGTTTTAGTTTTCCCTAAAAGAAAACTATTGTGACGGCTTTGTCTGTGCGTCCGCACTTTTTCTGTCAGCCCCCAGATCTTAAAAACCACTGAGGCTAGAGGGCTGCAAATTGGTATGTTGATCATCCACCCTCAAATCATCAAACACCAAATTGCAGCCCTCTAGCCTCCTCAATAGTTTAGCCATAATCGTACTTCTAGCACCGATATAGGTACCAACAACACAGGCCACCACCGGACCGTGGCTGAATATATATATATATATATATATATATATATATATATATATATATATATATATATATATATATACAGACAGATAGACATAAACATAACGACTAATATTAAATTTTCTTAATTATTTTTCTCCTTAAGTACTTAGGTAGAATATTATCCTTTTGAGAAATACTTTAATTATTATTATTATTATATTATTATTATTATTATTATTATTATTATTATTATTATTATTATTATTATTATTATTATTATATTTAACAAGATGCGAGTATTCAAGTCAAATATTTTCCACATAGATATGCTGTAAACATTATTATTATTATTATTATTATTATTATTATTATTATTATTATTATTATTATTATTATTATTATTATTATTATTATTATTATTATTATCCCTATTTAAAAAGTAGTAGGTGATCACTCCGTAATACCGATTACATAACATGATCTATAATATGGATTCTGTAATACGGATTCCATAATACGGATTCCATAATACAGGTTCCATAATACGGATCCATAATATGGGTTCCATAACATGGATCCGTAATATGGGTCCTAATACAGATTCCATAATACAGATCCATAATAACAGATTCCATAATACGGGTTCCATAATACAAATTCCATAATATGGATCCATAATACAGGATTCCATAATATGGTTCCATAACATGGATCCATAATACGGATTTCATAATACGGATTCCATAATACAGATCCATAATAACGGATTCCATAATGCGGGTTCCATAATACAGATTCCATAATAGGGATCCATAATACAGGATTCCATAATATTGTTCCACAATAGGGATTCCATAAAACGAATCCATAATACAGATTCCATAATATGGATCCATAATATAGATTCCATAATATGACTCCATAAAACAGATTCCATAATATGGATCCATAATATGCATTCGATAATACGGATCCTTAATACAACTTACGTAATAAAGATCCATAACACGGATTCTGTAATACGGATCAAGAATACGGATTCCATATTACGGATCCATAATATAGATTTCATAATATGGATTCCCTAATTCGGATCCATAACGCGGATTCCATGCTCCTTAATACTGGTTCCATAACTTCATAATATGGATTCCATAACTCCATAATACGGATTCCGTAACCCCACAATACAGATTCTGTAACCCCACAATACAGATCCCATAACCCCACAATACGGATCCCATAACTCCATAATATGGATTCCATATGGGATGGACTGAACGCCATGTCCATTTTATCTTTGTGCTTGTTATACAGTGTTTATTGAAGCTGCCCCTTTCACTCGTGGCCCATTGTTTTGTGCCGCTTTGCTGGAGCGCCGTGATGTGCTTGAAAGCATTGCGTATGCTTCCGTGCATGGTTGTGTGTGTGTGTGTGTGTGTGTGTGTGCACTGACTGGCTGTCTAGTGTGTATCTGTATGTGTGTATATATATATATATATATATATATATATATATATATATATATATATATATATATATATATATATATATATATATATATATATATATATATTGTGATATGTGTATGTTTATATACTTTATAAATATATATATATATATATATATATATATATATATATATATATATATATATATATATATATATATATATGTTCATTTATTTGTGGGCCTTTAGCGACCGCAAGCGATCTCACCCCTGGGGCATCCTTGCCAGTGGAGCATCACTGAATGGGGGTTTATTTTTGCCAGGGGTGGACCCTTCCCCATTCTCAGCTCCATCAGCTAGCCAAGAGAGATGAAATCCTCAGTCATATGACCCTACATCCTGAGACGCCTGCTACTTCACTGAAGAACATCCAGACTCCTGACGGTGCACCTTCGATGTCTTAGTGCCCCTGCCACACTGGGATCAAATATTTTGCATATATAAAAGGCATGAAACTTACGGGTTTTTACGCGCGCCAGTGGTTGCCACTGTAGTATATGCAAGAACTTGATCCAATATGCATTGCATAACCCACATTTTGCATATATAAAAGGCATGAAACTTACGGGTTTTACGCCACGCCAGTGGTTGCCACTAGATTATATGCAAGAATGGAGGCCAATGTGCATTGGATAACCCATATTTTGCATATATAAAAGGCATTGAACTTACGGGTTTTTTACTCCACGCCAGAGGTTGCCACTAGAGTATATGCAAGAATGGGATCCAATGTGCAATGCATAACCCAATTCACATATGAAGTAGGCATGAAACTTACGGGTTCTTACGCCGCGCCAGTGGTTGCCTACCATGCATATGTGATTCGGCATTGATGCCCCATTCCCGAGGGCATCATGTGGCAGGAGAGCGGGTGCACAACAGTCCAGTCTTGGAGAGGAGGTCCGATACTGTTCAGTCTTAGAGAGGAGGTGCTCATCAATCCAGTCTTCGAGAGGTGCTCATCAGTCCAGTCTTCGAGACGAGGTGCATAACAATCCAGTCTTCGACAGGGGGTGCACAACAATCCAGTCTTCGACTTGGGGTGCACAACAATCCATTCTTCGACATGGGATGCACAACAATCCAGGCTTTGGGCAGTTGCCACCATTCCTACCTGCCGCTGTAGTCTCCATCCGCAGAGATGTCTCACAACTGTTTCCTACATCTGAAATGTCCCGCCTTCTTTCTTTTGCAATCTAACTATCTGTCGTCCCAAAAACGCCAAGTCTTCATGTGACAGAGTTTATCTTGTAAAGATTTTTCACCATTTGAGATTCTTTCTCCAATCTTTGTAGTCTAGCTGCAGACTCTAGCCTCATTTTTGGTGTAATTCTTTACTGCTCACTTTTTGGCTTCTGATTTGGTTTTGCCAAAGATGGAGTTTTAGGAGGACTTTTTGTGTCCTTCCTGGTGCCAGCTGAAGGCCGTTCCAATGCCCTTAGTTGATTGAATCCTTCCTCGATGCTGTCTATTCGTCGGTAGAGGTCTTTGCAATCGATCTGAGGCCTCCTTAAGCATCGAGTTCTATCCAAATCAGTTTTATTTTCTGATAGAGGCTTTTCTTTGGCACCATTTTGAGCACATTCTTCTTTCCTTTGATCACTTCCTTTTCCTTGCATAGTAGACCGATTTCCTTCATTGTTTCATTTCTCTTTTCTTCTTGAAGAATTCTAAGTTCTGCCTCTAAGGATCTGATCTTCTGATCCTTTGCTGAGCTCTCTTCTTGGAGACTTTCAAGTTGCACTATTGTCTCCATCTTCTCAAATTCCATCGTTTCCAATTCCTCCTTCATCTCGGCGAGTTCAAATTCCAGTTGGACTTTTCTCTTCATCATTTCATTCAATTTTCCGTTTGCCTTTTCTACTACAACACTTTTACTTTCTTTAAGCAGACGGATGACCTCCTCTTGCTTCTGGGAGCACTCATTCTGCAGTTGTAGGATCTCTTTATCTCTCTGCAAGTTCTGTTCCTTGAGTTGATCTACTTCTTTCTTACTTTCTTCCAATTCTGTCCTGCATTCCTCGAGCTGTTGCAAATTATCTTCAGCCCGCTGTTTCTCAATGGTAAGAATTTCCAATTCGTGTTCTAAACTGCTGATCCTTAAGTTTTTATCTTCATTTTCCAACTGCAGACTTTCAAATTGTTTGCTTTTCCTTTTGTTTCTCTCTCGAAGCCTCTGCAAGTCCTCATTCATCTTTTTCAGTTGGACTTTTGTTGCGTTTCTGTCATTTTCCATTATCTGCAAATCGTGATTTAATGTCTCCCTCTCCATTTCTAGAACTACGACTGTGCTTTCCAAAATAATTAGGGTCGAATCTTTTTCCTCCTTCTCCTTCATTAGCGTTTCTGTCTCTTTCTCCTTCTCCGCTATTTCTTTTCTAAGACTTTCCATTTCAGCAGGCATCAAATTGATTTTCGTCTCCTTTTCTGCATTCAGTCGTTCCAAGTCTCTTATATTTCGTTCCATCTTGTCTCCTTCTGCAGCCAGGAAATTTAGTTTATTCTTCAATTCTTCTATCATCGCAGCCTTCTCCGAATTCTCTTTCTCAAGTCGTAAAAAGCGTTCGTTTTCCATTAGCTGTTCCTCGGTCTGTTGACGAATCTCTTCTTCATTCATTTCCTGTTCACTGTCTAGGGCCTCGTCTTCTTCTTCATATATTTCCTCTTCGCTGTCTGAGGTTACGTCTTCCTCGTATGTCATGTCTTCTTCAGTGTTAGAATTCGTGTCCTCGACATCGCCGTCCCCGGTATTCCAGAAGTGAATGTCGTCCAAAGCCATAAATTCCTTAAAGAATTCTACAATGGCACGGCCAAAACTATAAAGCATAAACAATTCGATGAAAAGCAACATCAAAGACACATGAAACATGTTCAGGCGGGGAAATGCAGTCCGTTGGTAGAGCAGTGTGATAGCACAAACATAATGATACTCAACAACATGATTGTCTCGTACAGATTAACTCTTTCTGACTTATCCTTAGTTATTAAATCGGTCACAGGATCAGTGTCTGGATCCTGGAGCCAATTTTGTCCTCGCTGAAGCTGCTCCTGTCTTCGGGAATTCTTGTGGATTCCCGGGAGATTCAGGGACGTCTAGATTATGGTCATTTTAGAGTCATTCTTCCTCGCAAACTCCTTTGCGGGTCCCGGGGATTCTCCGGAGACGCTAGAACCAAAATGTGAAACGAAGTTCGCGAGAGATCGACTTGATATTTCTGCCATTCGTTTTTCTTTGCTTTTTTAAGTTTATTCTTTTAATACATATGTTGAAGTCTTTCATTTTTCTTCAAAGATTTAGTATTTTCAGTCTTCTTGATTTCAAGTAGGAGTTTGTACAGTGTTTGAGTTGCTAACTTGATAAGGGCTCTAAAGCCAAATTACTTTTTAGAGCTAAAATGTAGAAGAAATTAAACCACCAACTGTTTCATCATTAAGGCGGAAAAGATGAATTTGATATATATATATATATATATATATATATATATATATATATATATATATATATATATATATATATATATATATATATATATAATGTTTGTGTGTATATATATACACATATATTTGTTTTATATACACACATATATGTGTGTATGCGTAGGTGTGTGTACACTAACTGACCGTCTAGCTGTGCATCTGTATGTGTATATATGTATATGTATATATATACATATATATATATATATATATATATATATATATATATATATATATATATATATATATATATATACTGTATATATAACTAACAGGACCTCATTCAAACTGGATGGTATCTAATCCTTGATAATGAGGAGTGTTTACCAAGAAAGCTTGTAGCTTTTTTGAATAAATACTCCAACAGCTACCATCCAGTTTGAATGAGGTCGTGTTGGTAATTCTACTAATGCACTGAACAATTGTGTATGTGATAAAGTTAATATATAAGCGAATTCCATAGGAAAATGACAGGCAGAAGTTCAGTACGAAGCGCTTTCACGTTTATTAAAGCATCGTCTGGACACAAATGAGACACACGTGAAAAGAAGGTTACTAAGTAAACAAAAAAAAAAACAAGAACACCAGATGTCAATTGTCAAAGAATAATAAACAACTACAAGAGTAAAGAAAGTTAGGTCTGTGACTACTTAATCCTGGATTATCCTTGATTATCTTTGTTTATTACCTTCTGACAATTGACCATCTGGTATTCTTGCTCTTTTTGGTTACTTTGTGACCTTTTCATCTGTTTCTCATTTGTGCCCAGACGATGTGTTAATGAACGTGAAAGCACTTGGTACTGAACTTCTGCCTGTCATTTTCCTGTGGGATTCGCTTATACACTGATTTTTAAGTGTATATATATATATATATATATATATATATATATATATATATATATATATATATATATATATATA
Organism: Macrobrachium rosenbergii; assembly: GCF_040412425.1. Taxonomy (NCBI): domain Eukaryota; kingdom Metazoa; phylum Arthropoda; class Malacostraca; order Decapoda; family Palaemonidae; genus Macrobrachium; species Macrobrachium rosenbergii. The sequence goes on from NC_089754.1 coordinate 50,223,603, forward strand.
TATATATATATATATATATGTATGTATGTACATATGTACATATATATATATATATATATATATATATATATATATATATATATATATATATATATATATATGTTTCTATATTTATGGGCCTTTAGCGATCGGAAAAGATCTCACCCCTGGGGCATCCTTGCCAGTGGAGCGTCGCTGAATGGGGTTTATTTTTGCCAGGGTGGACCCTTCCCATTCTCAGCTCCATCAGCTAGCCAAGAGAGATGAAATCCTCAGTCATATGACCCTACATCCTGAGACGCCTGCTACTCGCCGAAGAACCTCCAGACTCCTGACGGTGCACCTTCGATGTCTTAGTGCCCCTGCCACACTGGGATCAAATATTTTGCATATATAAAAGGCATGAAACTTACGGGTTTTTACGCCGCGCCAGTGGTTGCCACTGTAGTATATGCAAGAACTTGATCCAATATGCATTGCATAACCCACATTTTGCATATATAAAAGGCATGAAACTTACGGGTTTTTACGCCACGCCAGTGGTTGCCACTAGATTATATGCAAGAATGGAGGCCAATGTGCATTGGATAACCCATATTTTGCATATATAAAAGGCATTGAACTTACGGGTTTTTACTCCACGCCAGAGGTTGCCACTAGAGTATATGCAAGAATGGGATCCAATGTGCAATGCATAACCCAATTCACATATGAAGTAGGCATGAAACTTACGGGTTCTTACGCCGCGCCAGTGGTTGCCTACCAAGCATATGTGATTCGGCATTGATACCCCGTTTCCCGAGGGGATGAAACTTACGGGTTTTTACGCCGCGCCAGTGGTTGCCACTGTAGTATATGCAAGAACTTGATCCAATATGCATTGCATAACCCACATTTTGCATATATAAAAGGCATGAAACTTACGGGTTTTACGCCACGCCAGTGGTTGCCACTAGATTATATGCAAGAATGGAGGCCAATGTGCATTGGATAACCCATATTTTGCATATATAAAGGCATTGAACTTACGGGTTTTACTCCACGCCAGAGGTTGCCACTAGAGTATATGCAAGAATGGGATCCAATGTGCAATGCATAACCCAATTCACATATGAAGTAGGCATGAAACTTACGGGTTCTTACGCCGCGCCAGTGGTTGCCTACCAAGCATATGTGATTCGGCATTGATGCCCCATTCCCGAGGGCATCATGTGGCAGGAGAGCGGGTGCACAACAGTCCAGTCTTGGAGAGGAGGTCCGCTACTGTTCAGTCTTAGAGAGGAGGTGCTCATCAATCCAGTCTTCGAGAGGTGCTCATCAGTCCAATCTTCGAGACGAGGTGCATAACAATCCAGTCTTCGACAGGGGGTGCACAACAATCCAGTCTTCGACTTGGGGTGCACAACAATCCATTCTTCGACATGGGATGCACAACAATCCAGGCTTTGGGCAGTTGCCACCATTCCTACCTGCCGCTGTAGTCTCCATCCGCAGAGATGTTTCACAACTGTTTCCTACATCTGAAATGTCCCGCCTTCTTTCTTTTGCTATCTAACTATCCGTCGTCCTAAAAACGCCAAGTCTTCATGTGACAGAGTTTATCTTGTAAAGATTTTTCACCATTTGAGATTCTTTCTCCAATCTTTGTAGTCTAGCTGCAGACTCTAGCCTCATTTTTTGGTGTAATTCTTTACTGCTCACTTTTGGCTTCTGATTTGGTTTTGCCAAAGATGGAGTTTTAGGGAGGACTTTTTTTGTGTCCTTCCTGGTGCCAGCTGAAGGCCGTTCCAATGCCCTTAGTTGATTGAATCCTTCCTCGATGCTGTCTATTCGTCGGTAGAGGTCTTTGCAATCGATCTGAGGCCTCCTTAAGCATCGAGTTCTATCCAAATCAGTTTTATTTTCTGATAGAGGCTTTTCTTTAGGCACCATTTTGAGCACATTCTTCTTTCCTTTGATCGCTTCCTTTTCCTTGCATAGTAGACCGATTTCCTTCATTGTTTCATTTCTCTTTTCTTCTTGAAGAATTCTAAGTTCTGCCTCTAAGGATCTGATCTTCTGATCCTTTGCTGAGCTCTCTTCTTGGAGACTTTCAAGTTGCACTATTGTCTCCATCTTCTCAAATTCCATCGTTTCCAATTCCTCCTTCATCTCGGCGAGTTCAAATTCCAGTTGGACTTTTCTCTTCATCATTTCATTCAATTTTCCGTTTGCCTTTTCTACTACAACACTTTTACTTTCTTTAAGCAGACGGATGACCTCCTCTTGCTTCTGGGAGCACTCATTCTGCAGTTGTAGGATCTCTTTATCTCTCTGCAAGTTCTGTTCCTTGAGTTGATCTACTTCTTTCTTACTTTCTTCCAATTCTGTCCTGCATTCCTCGAGCTGTTGCAAATTATCTTCAGCCCGCTGTTTCTCAATGGTAAGAATTTCCAATTCGTGTTCTAAACTGCTGATCCTTAAGTTTTTATCTTCATTTTCCAACTGCAGACTTTCAAATTGTTTGCTTTTCCTTTTGTTCTCCTCTCGAAGCCTCTGCAAGTCCTCATTCATCTTTTTCAGTTGGACTTTTTTGCATTTCTGTCATTTTCCATTATCTGCAAATCGTGATTTAATGTCTCCCTCTCCATTTCTAGAACTACGACTGTGCTTTCCAAAATAATTAGGGTCGAATCTTTTTCCTCCTTCTCCTTGATTAGTGTTTCTGTCTCTTTCTCCTTCTCCGCTATTTCTTTTCTAAGACTTTCCATTTCAGCAGGCATCAAATTGATTTTCGTCTCCTTTTCTGCATTCAGTCGTTCCAAGTCTCTTATATTTCGTTCCATCTTGTCTCCTTCTGCAGCCAGGGAATTTAGTTTATTCTTCAATTCTTCTATTATCGCAGCCTTCTCCGAATTCTCTTTCTCAAGTCGTAAAAAGCGTTCGTTTTCCATTAGCTGTTCCTCGGTCTGTTGACGAATCTCTTCTTCATTCATTTCCTGTTCACTGTCTAGGGCCTCGTCTTCTTCTTCATATATTTCCTCTTCGCTGTCTGAGGTTACGTCTTCCTCGTATGTCATGTCTTCTTCAGTGTTAGAATTCGTGTCCTCGACATCGCCGTCCTCCGGTATTCCAGCAGAGTGAATGTCGTCCAAAGCCATAAATTCCTTAAAGAATTCTACAATGGCACGGCCAAAACTATAAAGCATAAACAATTCGATGAAAAGCAACATCAAGGACACATGAAACATGTTCAGGCGGGGGAAATGCAGTCCGTTGGTAGAGCAGTGTGATAGCACAAACATAATGATACTCAACAACATGATTGTCTCGTACAGATTAACTCTTTCTGACTTATCCTTAGTTATTAAATCGGTCACAGGATCAGTGCCTGGATCCTGGAGCCAATTTTGTCTTCGCTGAAGCCTCTCCTGTCTTCGGGAATTCTTGGGGATTCCCGGGAGATTCAGGGACGTCTAGAATATGGTCATTTTAGAGTCATTCTTCCTCGCAAACTCCTTTGCGGGTCCCGGGGATTCTCCGGAGACGCTGGAACCAAAATGTGAAACGAAGTTCGCGAGAGATCGACTTGATATTTCTGCCATTCGTTTTTCTTTGCTTTTTTAAGTTTATTCTTTTAAATACATATATCGAAGTCTTTCATTTTTTCTTAAAAGATTTAAATTTTTTAGTCTTCTGGATTTCAAGTGGGAGCTTGTAGTACAGTCTTTCAGGTGCTAACTTGATAAAGGCTCTGAAGCCAACTAACTTTTTTAGAGCTAAATTGTAGAAGAAATTAAACCACGTATTCCTGCCCCAATTTTTTCATCATTAAGGACGGAAAGATGAAATTGATATATGTATATATATATATATATATATATATATATATATATATATATATATATATATATATATATATATATATATATATATATATATATATATATCATATGTCAGTGTGTATATATATACATATATATATATATACACACACATATATGTGTGTGGATAAGTGTGTATATCAAGTGCACACCTGAGTAAATAGGACATTATGAACATGTTTTATGTTCACGTACCTTCCCATTAGGCTACGTACAAAACGACGAACCTTATTTCTTGAATTTCCAATCACGTTTTTCAGATTTTTTATATTTTTCTCTGTCGCAGAATCAGTCAGTGAAATGTGACACAAAATCAGGTATTTGCTCATTCTTCAAATGTTTCATTTTCGCATTAATGTCATATTATGATTAATATAGGAAAAGCAATAAAAAATATATTTTCTGAACTTATTAGAATTATATACTGATATCCTTTACTCTCTCTCTCTCTCTCTCTCTCTCTCTCTCTCTCTCTCTCTCTCTCTCTCTCTCTCTCTCTCTCATACTTTCTGTTTACCTGCCTGATGCAGTCTTTGCAAACATTGCCTTTTTATGCCATCAAACATTCAAACATTTAAATCTTTCATTACACCGTAATCATTGTTACATGAACTATGCAGCGCTGAAGTCAAACGTAATGTTTTAAAAATGAATTAGCTTTGTATGAACAAGAAAATAAAACCTTGAATTATCGATTGAACTTTGATGTAGAATCTCCATTAATAATATTGCTAATAAGGTTTATATAAGTTTCAAATCAGTTTTCGATTTTCCTTATCGTCCCCACTTCACGTTTTGCGGGCGCGCGAGAGCTCTTGGTAATCCACATGCAAGTGGATAACACACACACACACACACACACATGCAAGGGCATAAATTATTTTGTGATAACATTGGGTTGTTTCGGTTAGTGGTTGTAGGGGGTTGGATCCATAGGAAAATTAATTTTTATTTAGGTATTATTGTACCTCAAGATATTGAATTGGTTTTTTTAGTTTTCTGTAAAAGAAAACTATTGTGCCGGCTTTGTCTGTCCGTCCGCGCTTTATTCTGTCCGCACTTTTTCTGTCCGCCCTCTGATCATAAAAACTACTGAGGCTAGAGGGCTGCAAATTGCTACGTTGATCATCCACCCTCCAACCATCAAACATACCAAATTGCAGCCCTATAACCTCAATAGTTTTTATTTTATTTAAGGTTAAAGGTAGCCATAATCGTGCTTCTGGCGGCGATATAGGGTAGGCCACCACCGGGCCGTGGTTAAAGTTTCATGAGCTGCGGCTCATACAGCATTATACCGAGACCACCGAAAGATAGATCTATTTTCGGTGGCCTTGATTATACGCTGTAGCAGCTGTACAGAAAACTTGATTACGCCGAAGAAACTTCGGCGCAATTTTTATTTGTGTTATTTTAGCCTTAAGGAAATAGTTTGGCTTTTGTAAAAACAGTATTTATTTACTACCAGTCTTGTAAATTTAATATTGCCTTTGTACTAATTCCTGAGTACTTATTACCGTATGTAGTATTAAAAGCAGCGATAAAACTGTTATTAGTAGCAGTAGTGGTGGTGATGACGTTGATGAATTTAGCAGCAAAAGTAGTTAGAAAATACTCCAGTATTATTATAGGTTGCTATGATTACTACTTGAAAAGTATTCCAATCAATCATGGCTTTTAAGCTGAAGTTACCCCAAAAGAATGTCCATATTCAGGATAGCTTTTCCAGGAAAATATGCATAATATCAATTGAAAAGAGTGTAAGTATTCTATTTTGATTCATTCCTTATTCAATAAATGAGGTCAGCTTTGCTAGGAAAATATGCATTATATCAGTTAGAAAGAAGTAGATTTTTTGGACCTATTCCATATTCAATAAATGAGGTCAGCTTTTCCAGGAAAATATGCATAATATCAATTTAAAAAAAAGTGTAAGTATTCTGTTTTGATTCATTCCACATTCAATGAATGAGGTCAGCTTTGCTAGGAAAATATGCATTATATCAATAAGAAGTAGATTTTTTTGGACCTCTTCCATATTCAATAAATAAGGTCAGCTTTTCCAGGAAAATATGCATAACATCAATTTAAAAAAGTGTACGTGTTCTATTTTCATTCATTCTATATTCAATAAATGAGGCCAGCTTTGCTAGGAAAATATGCATAATATCAATTAAAAAGAAGGATAGTATTCTATTTTGATTTATTTTATATTCAGTAAATGAGATCAGTTTCCCAGGAAATTATGTATAATATCAGTTTAAAAAGAATTATAAGTAATCCATTTGACTTATTCCATATTCAGTAAATGAGGTCAGCTTTCCCAGGAAATTATGCATAATATCAATTCAAAAAGAAGTATAAGTAATCCATTTTGACTTATTCCATATTCAGTAAATGAGGTCACCTTTTCTAGGAAAATATGCATTATATCAATTAGAAAGAAGTAAATTCTATTTGGACCTATTCCATATTCAATAAATGAGGTCAGCTTCCCTAGGAAAATATGCCTAATATCTATTTAAAAAGAAGTACAAATATTCTATTTTGACTTATTATATTAAAGAAACCATGCCTTCTGAATTCTTATTATTTCTCCAGAACTTTTCCTATAGCAGATGGCATACCACAGGCTCAGAAATAATTACACCCCAGTTAAAGATATCTTCTGTTCCTGGATCCAATACTTTAACCATTCCCCTTCAGAAAACTTCTCCGTATTCCCTTTGTAAGAACCCTTTCTTCAAAAAACAAAATTATCCCTCTCTGAGAACTTATTACGAAAAAAAAAATATTAGAAATATGTTCACTCAGAAACTCACTGTGTTTTTACTGCAGGCAAATTCTCTTGCGCGATGAAACTTCGAAGCATTTTTTACTTGTTTTTTATCCATCTTGCTGAAATATGTTGATACAGTTTCATTAGTTCTCAGAGCGTGACCTCTTTAAATGGCTTTCCTTGATTAATAACATCTTCGATAAGAAATTACTTTTTACCATCTCGAATTTAACTGCAATTCATTTTTGTTTGATTACTATAAAATACAGAATTTTACAAACGTGAAGACAGCGTTCTGATTGAAATGCATAGAGGTCTGAAACTACAATTCCGGTTAGGTGAATAGTTCTCCATTTTCAAAGCAAATAAAATGGGCAAAATAATACCCAGGCTCGAGAAAAATAAATGAAGCAATAGAAGGAAGTAAGTTGGGACTTATCCACTGAAGTTATAAAATTCAAGAAAACTGAAGCAGGAGGATAATGCAAAGTTTGACAGCAGAAGGAGAGTGCCGTTTGTTTTTCAGTCTGTGTGGCTTCAAAGAATAGGTTTTTCAGTCCGTGTGGCTTCAGTGAATAGGTTTTTCAGTCTGTGTGGCTTCACTGAATAGGTTTTTCAGTCTGTGTGGCCTTTGTGAATAGGTTTTGCAGTCTGTTTGGCTTCAAAGAATAGGTTTTGCAGTCTGTGTGGCTTCAATGAATAGGTTTTGCAGTCTGTGTGTCTTCAAAGAATGTTTTTCAGTCTAGGGTTTCAAAGAATAGGTTTTGCAGTCTGTGTGGCATCAAAGAATAGGTCTTTCAGTCTGTATGGCTTCAAAGAATAGGTTTTTCAGTCTGTATGGTTTCAAAGAATAGGTTTTTCAGTCTGTGTGGCTTCAAAGACTGTTTTTCAGTCTAGGGTTTCAAAGAATAGGTTTTTCAGTCTGTGTTGCTTCAAAGAATAGGTTTTTCTGTCTTTGTGGCATCAAAGAATATGTTTTTCGATCTGTGTGGCTTCAAAGAATAGATTTTTCTGTCTGTGTGGATTCAAAGACTAGGTTTTTCTGTCTGTATGGCTTCAAAGAATAGTTTTTTCAGTCTGTGTGGCTTCAAAGACTAGGTTTTTCAGTCTGCATGGCTTCAAAGAATAGATCTTTCAGTCTGTATATCTTCAAAGAATAGATCATTCACTCTATATGGGTTCGAAATGGCGTTTCGCGACCGCCAGAAAATCAGACTTACTGAAAATGTTGGTTGTGAACAAATAGAATAAATCCCTATCGGTTTTTTCGAGCGCTTATTTTGTTCTACTGAAAGCCGCTGTTATGTCAGGGTTGTTTTTCTTCGGTTTTTCCTCTCTGGACTGACCACTTTTATTTTGATATGATTTTTTCATTTTTGCGAAAATTTTCTGTTTGTTGATTTTGGTGTTGTTTCGCTCAGCAAATGCTTAGGGGAAGAACATCAAATTTCGGAGGGGAGTTACAGTAAAGATATCGTTTTCATCATTTTGTCCAGTGCTCTGTTTTTTTAGCACTTTTAAAATCATATTTATATCGACTGTCTGCTTTGGAGAGCTAGTTTCAATTACCATTAAATATAAATCTTATACCCTTACCGCGCTAACCATTTTAAAAAAAATATATATATATTTAAAAATATATATATATATATATATATATATATATATATATATATATATATATATATATATATATATATATATATATATATATATATATATATAAATGAAAGAAAGAGACCTTATAAGTACATCATAAGAAACCTTCCTTTAATCACTTTTAAGAAAACAATAAACTGAGAAATACTTAGAACCTACCTTTATGTAGCAGAAAGAATGTGTTTTCCTAATCTACATAATCCTATTCCTGTCCATTCTAATCGATAATTGAAGCTTAGGTCTGAAGATTTATCTCACACTTTTCAGAATGATAACGAAGGATTTCCATCCTTTCCAGAAGCACAAGTCATTTTATTTGTGAGTCCTCTCAATCCTAGAATTAGTGCAGATAAGCCTTCAGATCCTTCGGGATTCAAGTCCGGGAATTAATGTGGAATTTGTAGTTTGCGCCGTTCATCAGAAACAACATAGCGGATCGCTTTATTATTATTATTATTATTATTATTATTATTCTTATTATTATTATTATTATTATTATTATTATTATTATTATTATTATTATTATTATTATTATTTCAGGTTTTGTTAAACAGAACGGCTGTTTCAACAGCATTTATTTATATAGAACCGATCGGGACTACAAAGTCTACCCCAAAACCCAAATCAAAGTCCTTCAAAAGAAGGCATCACGGCGACCCCATATAAAAATGGGAACAAGCTGGGAAGAAGAAGTAATAAACGTTCAATTCGCCTTTTCAGTTGCTCTTCTTGTGCTGGAATGGTTGCGAGCAATTGAGCAAATTCACCAATATTCATTTCAGGAGGTAGCTCTCGTGTAGCGTTTCTGTTTAAGAAGGTCTTTTTCCTAAAACCTGTATTAAATTATTTTTATTATTTTATTATTATTATTATTATTATTATTATTATTATTGTTGTTATTTAGCAAAGGTAATAATTTGCTCTTCTAGTGACGTATAGATTATTACTTTTTATACCAGCTATTGCGGAGTGAAAGTTGCACGGCAATAAAGAGTCTTCGATTTATGAAGTGCTTCCTTCGCTGCTGCGCCACAGATTTCAGGAGAGATATTGTCTGCGTTATATGTATTTTACGAGGTCTGAAAGGGCTGTAAAACATCTGGGTGTCAGACGTGAATTGGAAAAGGGTGCCTGTTGATGCCTGAAGCCTTTGCGAGGATCTTTTTAGAAACACGGAACTGAAGGTGCTTGCTTGCTTGTGTGTGTGTGTGTGTGTGTGTCTGCGTGTACGAAGGAAATTACAGTAAGAGAAATGTTTGACTGCTATTCTTTATTTACACTTGAGTTGCCAATGAAACAGTTACACTTTATAAAGTTAATGTGATGGTGCATGCTACCGCACAGAGTGGGTTTTTATTATTATTATTATTATTATTATTATTATTATTATTATTATTATTATTATTATTATTTATTATTATTATTTATTAGTTTCTGTTTTAGGTTTATTTAATTTAACCAGACAAATGAGTTTCTGTTTAAGACTCAGGGTTGAATTATTACACCAGACAAATGAGTTTTTTTAAGACTCAGGGTTTGAAGTACCAGACAACATTCTTTTTAATTATGGGTTTTATTATTATTATTATTATTATTATTATTATTATTATTATTATTATTATTATTATTATTATTATTTAATTTAATTTAACCAGACAAATGAGTTTCTATTTAAGACTCAGGGCTGAAGTACTACAAACTTAAAGATGTTGCACGGCTGAATGGGAAAACATCAAAGTGCAGTATAAAATTGATGAAAGCAAAAATAAGCAAAGCAATGGCACACGTACACACACACACACACACACACACACACACACACACACACACACAACAACAACAACACCAATAAACCCTAAGATGAAATATCCAAGTCCGTTTTTCCCTTCTCGATCGAGCGGCAAAATTCGTCGTCAGGTTCCCAGTCCGAAATTCGTTTCGCTGATACGTCATCCGCTTTCGCAACAGGGACGACCAAGAGTTATCTTCTCTTGGTTGATGACTCCGCTTCTTCTCCATTATTTCACAGAAGAAGACGATGGTGCTCAATGCTGTACCTGCGTGGAGGGAAAATATATAATTTTTTCTAATTAACAATGAATGACTTTTAGTTTTCTGAAAAGAAAACTATTGTCTGTCTGTACGCACTTTTTTCTGTCCACTCTTTTTCTGTCCTCCCTCAGATCTTAAAAACTACTGAGGCTAGAGGGCTACAAATTTGTACGTTGATCATCCACCCTCCAACCATCAGACATACTAAATTGCAGCCCTCTAGCCTCAGTAGTTTTTATTTTATTTAAGGTTAAAGTTAGCCATGATCGTGCACCTGGCAGCTATATAGGACATGCCACCACCGGGCCGTGGTTAAAGTTTCATGGGCCATGACTCATACAGCATTATACCGAGACCACCGAAAGATAAATCTTTTTTTCCGTGGCCTTGATTATACGCTGTACAGAAAACTCGATTCTGCGCATTTTCTACTTGTTCAAAACTCAGACTGGTTTCGGAGCAAGTTACATCGATCAAAATTAAGAATAAAAGTATTCGTATTGCCTGCCTTAGTTAACAGTAAACACACCTTCTTAGCCAGAGTATTCATGCTACGTTCCGTGATGAAAATGACTATAGCCTTAGCACCTCTGGAAAGATGTTAGGGCCACTTACCTGCGAAAATTACGCATAGGGCGCCATAAAGATCCTTAAGTTCCAAAGGTCTCTTGCTGTTGGCTTTGATAGATCCCAGAGGCTTCAGACATTCGGTGGCGTTGGGCATTTTCTTCCTCACCAGGTATTCAGTTATCCCAAACTCCTTGAGATTTCGAATGCTATTTGGAAAAATATTTTGAGATTTCGAATGTTGTTTGGAAAGATATTTTGGGATTTCGAATGCTATTTGGAGAGACATTTTGAGGTTTCGAATGCTATTTGGAAAGATATTTTGAGATTTCGAATGCTATTTGGAAAGATATTTTGAGATTTCGAGTGTTATTTGGAAAAAATATTTTGAGATTTCGAATGCTATTTGGAAGGATATTTTGAGATTTCGAATGCTATTTGGAAAAATATTTGGAGATTTCGAGTGCTATTAGGAAAAATATTTGGAGATTTCAAATGCTATTTGGAAAGATATTCGAAAACACATTGGCATGATACAGCGAGCTTGAAATTTGGCATAATCGGCATGTAATAGGACCTTTTTGCCCGGATTCCTAATGGTTTTAAAATCTAAAACAAACTGATGAATTATATATAAAGTACTCATTAGCTTTAGAATCCTATTTACTAAAAAAAAAATATTGCACTAATTTTTCAGACCTGGAAATGTTGAAGATATGCATATTTAATTCTAACTTGAACAGGTTGAGAAACCTAACGAAAGGACTTACAGATATATTCATTCTTTGCTGCTATAACAACAACTAGTGCCTTGAAAATTCATTAAATGAAGAATGGTCTATTATATCTGAATTTTTTTTCTTGATACAACGATAAGAAAATGTTGTAACTTATTTCACATTTCATTTCCTTTACTTATCAGATCTAATCTATTATGGAAATGATCATTTCTAGGTTATTACAATTCTAACAACATGTTTTAAGATTTTTAAGCCTCATCAGTTCGCTTTAATACTTATATGAATGTGTGACTATGAGTGACAACTCTTGCATGTGATTAATTTTTTTATTTTGTTTTTATTCAGTAGATGAAACCTATTCATATGGAACAAGCCCACCACAGGGGCAACTGACTTGAAATTCAAGCTTCCAAAGAATACAATGGTTTCAACCTCCCACCACAGACCCCACACTGCAGCAGCAGTAACTGATCATGATACAGAGCCAGTGATTTTTCATGGCCCTGGGGGTGGCGCGAACTATGACATCTGAGTGGCATGCAAGACACTACCCACTATACCAGCGACCAGTATTAATTTCGTGTGTATTGCATATAAACATCTGAAATATTCGCTTACGTATACTTACATGGGATCCACTTTAGCCTTAAGTTCAGATTTCTTCGGGAAAGCAAAGGACACTGGAGTTCCTTTGAAGATGCTCTTGCTTCTAGGTATAAGGTATAGACCACAGTAGCCTTTCTATAGAGAATGTATAAAGTGATTATTATTAGTGGCGTTTATTAACTGATCAAATTCCCAAAGATTCTTGGAGGGAGATTTCATATTCTTATCACCCGGATGGGGGAACCACAACTGTAATGCTCAGGTTTCAAAGACAAAACCATTCGTTTGAATGACCCCTTCCATATGATCAGCTTTTGGAAAATATTGATAAAGATCTGACGATTTTTTGTCTTCCTTCATCATCAAATTTTGGAAAATATTGATAAAGATTGGACGGCTTTTGTTGTGAGACATTATCATGAACTTGAAAACTCGAAATCTATATAAACTCACACTAACATAACCAACTGGGACCATTATCTGCCACAACCCTAAGACTCTGAGGCATGTATCCCTTGTGAATGCATTAACCCTCAGACTCTGGTCATGTATCCTTCGTGAATGCATTAATCCTCAGTCACTGGTGCATGTATCCCATGTGAATGCATTAACCCTCAGACTCTGGTGCATGTATCCTTCATGAATGCATTAATCCTCAGACACTGGTGCATGTATCCCTTGTGAATGCATTAACCCTCAGACTCTGGTGCATGTATCCTTCGTGAATGCATTAACCTTCAGACACTGGTGCATGTATCCCTTGTGAATGCATTAACCCTCAGACTCTGGTGCATGTATCCTTCGTGAATGCATTAACCTTCAGACACTGGTGCATGTATCCCTTGTGAAGGCATTTGGCAAAACATCCGGATTCCAGTCTGTCGCCATCAGAGGCATTAAAGGGTTTCATCTCTCGGCAATATCGTCTCATATTCAATAACATGATTAAATATCTGGTGCTACTTTGGCTTGTTATCAACGCGTCGCCTCCGAGGTGCTGGTACTCAACATGGCGGAAACTCAAGTGGGACGCCGTGTTTGGTAGTGGCCACTAGGGGATCGAAGTGTTATATGCACCCGTTTCCATATTGTGTAGTCGACAAATTATATTAAATAATATCTTTGATCCCCGAGGGGCTAGTACTAAACAGGGCGTCCCACTGAGCTTCCGCCATGTTTAGTACTAGCACCTCGGAGGTGATGCTGAGATAACAAGCCAAAGTAGCACCAAGTATCATAATCAAAAGGTGTCATTAGTGAGGTTTAGGAAAAGTCTCAGTAACATCTAAAAAAAGAGAAACTTTGGCAGTGCCTATTCGATACACTACTAATTAAACTGTTGGATTACTTGAGTGATTCATTTTGTTTGGAATCAAGTGAAATATTGATGTATTCAGTCGTACTTACAGCGGAGAAAGCCAGATGTTGACCGTACTCGAGGGATGTCCTAGTTGAACAGACGCCTAATTCCTCATTCAGATATTTCCGAGTAGCCACCATATACGGCATGTCGCTGAAGAAGTTGTTCCTGGCTGTCCACATGACGGATCCAGGCTCAGCTTTCTGTAAGAATTGTTTCAGTGAATGTCTGTTACAAGAACAGGCTGCTCAGCAGCTGATGGCAGAGATATGTCCGGTTCATAGTTGCATTATTGTTGTTGTTCTTCAGAAGATCACATCAGAGTTGCTATTTTGGCCTTGTTATTACTCGGGCGAAATTTCAAGCAGCAAGCATCGTTCCCTTCCTCACCTGCTCTGGGAACGCTCAAGATAGCATCGCTACGCTCAGTTTCGTAGAGCAACCGGCGATCCAGTTTCACTGATCGCTGCTTGACGATATGGCCTTTGCAGGGCCACGCTAAGTTTTGCCAAGCGGGTTAGTTACTGATACTTCCACTGCTTGTTTGATGAATTAGCTGACTGTACCTTGTACCGTGGTAATGGATTCGTGAGCAGCCATCAGAAATGTGCTAATGGAAGCGCTGTTTGCTGCGTGGAATTTCGCCCTTGTAAAATAGCGGCTTTAGGTATGACAGCTGAGATAACCCACCAACCCCATTTATGACTAATACTGACGGACGCTTGCCAAAACCTCATTACTCATGCAGGTTGAGTTACTGAGTATTGTGTTGGTTAGTTAGTTAGAGAGAGAAAAGGAGAGAGATTTAACTGCAGGAAATCGTTGCCAGACGAGTGAAGATGCTTGATTTATTCCAGCTATTAATTATGCAAGAAATACAATTAGGCACAAATTTAGGAATGAGTATTAGTGGTACGAAGATCAATAATAAATACCTGCTCAGCAAGAAATACGGTGTCCTTTTATGAAAGAAAAAAGCAACACCAGGAACGGAAAATTGATAAATGCAATCGAGGTGATTCATATCTTATGTCAATTGGCAGTAACAGCGTTGCATGATTCAGCTTGTTCAAATTTAGTTTTGGGAAGCACGAAGTTGATAATCTCTCTCTCTCTCTCTCTCTCTCTCTCTCTCTCTCTCTCTCTCTCTCAGCGTTGCATGATTCAGCTTGTTCAGATTTAGTTTTCTCTCGAAGTTGATAATCCTCTCTCTCTCTCTCTCTCTCTCTCTCTCTCTCTCTCTCTCTCTCTCTCTCTCTCTCTCTCCTTTTTAGGGGATGGCTCAAGTTGACAACGTCTTACAGGAGAGTGAATAGAGAACACGACAGCAGAGCAGACAGTGAGTGGGACACACAAATTGATATTATTATTATTATTATTATTATTATTATTATTATTATTATTATTATTATTATTATTAAGAAGATGAACCCGATTCATATGGAACAAGCTCGCAGTGGCCATTGACTTGAAATTCAAGCTCCCAAAGAATATGGTGTTCAACAGGAAGAAATAAGCGGAGGTGAAAGGAAATACAGAAATAAGAAATCTCGCTTATTAAAAAAAAGAACAAAACAAACTGATAAATTAATAAAGACAGAATAGAGAACACGAAAGGAAAGAAGGCCACGGTATACCTTCCAGGCGTCGTAGATGCGGCTTCCAGCAGCTATGTAAAGCTTGTGGCGGGTAGCGGCCAGTTCCTCGAAGCTGTTGAAGGGCAGCTTGAGGAGAGGGGCCACGAGCATAGCGACCAGGTTCGAGCGGTAGACGGCGGCGATGATGAACGCCGTCAGTAGCCACATTCCGGATATCATGCGCACGGACGTGCCCTTTGGTTCCCAAGGGACGGCTGTGGCGAGATTCGAAGGACGTGGTTAGCAAGCTGGCATAAGTAGTAGTAGTAGTAGTAGTAGTAGTAGCAGTAATAATAATAATAATATGAAATACTAGTAATAATCTAAGTACATTTCGACCAATAATAACGATAATGCAAATAATAGTGCTGAGGGTAATAGCAATTTGTACGGGTTTTAATTTGTGTAATAATAATAATAATAATAATAATAATAATAATAATAATAATAATAATAATACATGGCAGTCAACAGCAACAATGTTAAAAATAATAGCAGTGTTGAATTTAATAGCACGGCATTTAATTTGTCTAATAATAATAATAATGATAATGATAATAATAATAATTAGCAAATTTAGATTATTAATAATAATAATTAAGCTAATATTAGCGCTGAATATAACTACTCTAAGTAAGGCTCTTAATTTGCATAATAATAATAACAATAATGATAATGATAACACATTTCGATCAATAATACAGATGCAATAATAATAATAATAATAATAATAATAATAATAATAATAATAGCGCTGAATATGATAACTGTTTTCTACAGCATTTAATTCTCTATGCGTCCAATAACCATTTCATTGGCCTGTAGACGCAGCATATACCATCTTCACTCTAATGGAAAGGTTATATAAGGCGCGGAGAGAAGACTCTATGCAAATTAAATGCAGTAGAGACAGCTATTATATTCGA
>NC_089754.1:50247270-50294770 GCF_040412425.1 Macrobrachium rosenbergii
ATTTGGACGAAACTCTATGAAGTACGAGGAATTTCCAAGTGGAGACAAAATGAAAAGAAAAAAAAAAAGAGATTTATCCAGATCTTTACCATTGATCTTGCAGACTTGATTAGAATGTCAGTTTCAGGGTCCTCGTTTCGAACCGGAGTTAAGAGTTGTCATTCCCCATTTTTCTTCTTCTTCTTCTTCTTCTTCTTCTTCTTCTTCTTCTTCTTCTTCTTCTTCTTCTTCTTCTTCTTCTTCCTCTTCTTCTTCTTCTTCTTCTTCTTCTTCTTCTAATCCGTCGTCTTATTTCGAGTCCGGAGAAATTGTTGTAGTTTTACCTCTCATATTTCTGTCATTTCCTTTTTCTCTCTTCTCTTTTTTCTCATATTTCTGTCATTTCCCTTTTCCTCTCTTCTCTTTTTTCTCATATTTCTGTCATTTCCCTTTTCTCTTCTCTTTTTCCTCCATATTTCTTTCATTTTTTTTTCTCCCTTCTCTTTTTTTTCTCATATTTCTCATTTCCTTTTTTTCTTCTCTTTTTCCTCTCATATTTCTTTCATTTCCTTTTTCTCCCTTCTCTTTTTTCTCTCATATTTCTGTCATTTCCTTTTTCTCTCTTCTCTTTTCCTCTCATATTTCTTTCATTTCCTTTTTCTCCCTCTTTTTTCTCTCATATTTCTGTCATTTCCTTTTTCTCTCTTCTCTTTTTTCTCTCTATCTGTCATTTCCTTTTTCTCTTCTCTTTTTTTCATATTTTCATTTTTTTTCTTCTCTTTTCTCATTTTTCTGTCATTTCCTTTTTCTCTCTTCTCTTTTTTCCTTTTTCTCATTTCTTCTTCTTTTTCTCTCTCATCTTTCATTTTCTTTTTCCTTCTCACATTTCTGTCATTTCTTTTTTTCCCTCATTTTCTCATATTCCTGTCATTTTCCTTTTCCCTCTTTCCTTTTTTTCCTCATTTATCTGTCATTTCCTTTTTCTCTCTTCTCCTTTTCTCTCATGTTCCTGTAATTTCCTTTTTCCCTCGTCTCTTTTTTCCCCTCATGTTTCTGTCATTTCCCTTTTTCTCTCTTCTCTTTTTTTTCTCTCATATTTCTGTCATTTCCTTTTTCTCTCTTCTCTTTTTTTCTCTCATATTTCTGTCATTTCCCTTTTTCTCTTTTTCTCTCATTTATCTGCCATTTCCTTTTTTTTTGGATTATTGTTCTTGTTTTAGGTAAAATTCCGAATGTAGAAAAATTGCATGAAACATTTCTGGTGCTTTGTAGTATCTAAGAGTTCCAAACCGACTATTTTTCAAAATTGCTAAAAAAAAAAATGCTGCAATATCAGCTCATTACAGCAAAAACTTCATGACTAACAAAGCTGCAACCAAAATAGGTCATTGCCTATACGTTGCTGGTCATTTGAAAAATAGCTTTAACCTTTTGTAAAGGTAACTAAGTGACCTTTTGCCTAACAACAAAAGAATTCTGTAACAAAAGAATTCCACGTATTTTTCTTTCTTCTCAATGTAGGCGTTGAATTTCCGAGAGCGTCAGTAATTAAAAAAGTAAATACTTTATAAAGGTGTTGATCACGTCAGACATGAGAATACATTCCGTAAAATAAATCCTTAGGAGGTTTGGTAACCACGTCAGAACTGTGGAATGCTACGGTGAAACATTTGCCCAAAGAATAGCTTTTATGGAATGAATGGAAGATAGCTCTCAAGGAAAGAATCGAGGATAGCTTTCTAGGAAGAATAGAGGATAGCTTTCAAGGAAAGAATAGAAGATAGCTTTCTAGGAAGAATAGAGGATAGCTTTCAAGGAAAGAATAGAAGATAGCCTTCAAGGAAAGAATAGAAGATAGCTTTCAAGGATAGAATAGAAGATAGCTTTCAGTGAAAGAAAAGAAGACAGCTTTCAGTGAAAGAAAAGAAGATAGCTTTCAGTGAAAGAAAAGAAGATAGCTTTCAGTGAAAGAAAAGAAGATAGCTTTCAGTGAAAGAAAAGAAGACAGCTTTCAGTGAAAGAAAAGAAGATAGCTTTCAGTGAAAGAAAAGAAGATAGCTTTCAGTGAAAGAAAAGAAGATAGCTTTCAGTGAAAGAAAAGAAGACAGCTTTCAGTGAAAGAAAAGAAGATAGCTTTCAGTGAAAGAAAAGAAGATAGCTTTCAGTGAAAGAAAAGAAGATAGCTTTCAAGAAAGAATAGAGGATAGCTCTCAAGGAAAGATTAGGCGAGCATAGCGTTTTCTCGATCTGTTGTAGGTACGGTCAGCATTTTGATATTTTTCTATTCTCCATTAAATATTTTTTTTTTTATTTAATATCGGAACGAGATCAGTAGATTCAACTGAGAGGCCATTAAAAATCCATTGAAATGACATTACTAAGCAGCTACTCAAAACCAGATATTAAAAGGAGAGAGTCATAATGAATTCATACCACCTCAGTATCAAAATACTGGTATACAAACTGTTACAATTTTCATGCTTTTGCAATTGTTTACAATAGACAGGACTTCAGTGTAAAGAACATTAAAATTATTTTATTGCCTCTGACCTTTTATCGTGCAACAAAACAACTCAGGAAGGACTTATACTTCTCCCCCCCCCCCCGCACCCCACACCGCAGGTCTTCCCTGGAAAAACAATGGATAAAGACATCAAATATTCAGTCGTTTGTTATTACAATGGAATTTCATTAAGAGGTCTGTAAAACAAATTGTCAATTGGGGTTGAATACATCAGCGATTTCCGCTTTTCGTGAATAATAATAGGCCAATTGTTCATCGGTTTGACAAAGGAACACAGCTTTGTATTGGATCGTGTTGCTTTCCTTTACAGTAATTAAGGTATTTAGATACTATATTTAGTTATATTGTAATGGAATTTTCACGGCTAAATTGGAATGTTCTAATAGACGCAGAAGAATCAGTGATTTTTCAATAGTAAGTTTGTTGTTTGGCGCAAGGCCACCGCAAACTGATCTATCTTTCGGAGGTCTCGGTATAATACTGTATGAGCCGCGGCCCATGAAACTTTAACCACGGCCCGGTGATGGCATTTCCTGTGTGGTTGCTAGAAGCATGATTATGGCTAACTTTAACCTTAAATAACACAAAAACTGCTGAGGCTAGAGGGCTGCAATTTGGAATGTTTGATGATTGGAGGGTGGATGATCAACGTACCAATTCACAGCCTTCTAGCCTCAGTAGTTTTTAAGATCTGAGGGCGGACAGAAAAAGTGCGGACGGACAGACAAAGCCGGCACAGTAGTTTTCTTTTACAGAAAACTAGAAATAGGGACTTGGTTTGAAAACCCTGGGTCTCATAAGATTTTTGACATATGTAATAGTAAAAAAAAAATAGTCTCGGAAATTTCGAACTCCGAAAACGAACAGTAAAGACATTACTATGGGAAAGTAGACTAAAATGTTAAATACCGAAAAATATTTTTGAAGCTTTAGGAATTTTATTAAGACTCGTTTGGAAAAGTAATTAAACTCAGCTACAAAACGCAATGTTTTTCAGAAAAATTCTGTAGAAAACCTTTGGAAACAGAAAGTCTCGTATAAGCTTGGTATAACACAGGCTCTTCAGAAGCTTTACAAAGGAGTTTCAGAAGAATGTAAGTCTTGTATATTCTTCCGGATAAGTCAACGGAAAACAAGAGTATGACGACAGCAATAAGACTTCATATCTTACAAATAAAGGAAGTTGAGTGAAAATCCCTTTTCTGTATTCAACATTTGGATTCGTATTATCTTATTACAACAATTACTGCATTCCAAGACTCTTTCCCGTAAGAGAAGCGATTGGAACCATATGCCTTGATTTAATTTTAGCATAAAGTAAAGGAAGTCAGAAAGAGTTTTAACAGGAGCTATAACATTTATATATATATATATATATATATATATATATATATATATATATATATATATATATATATACATATATATATATATATATATATATATATATATATATATATATATATATATATATATATATATATATATATATATATATATATATATACATATATATATATATATATATATATATATATATATATATATATATATAATATAATATATATATATATATAAATATATATATATACAGTATATATATATATATATATATGTATATATACAATATACATATGTATATATATATATATATATATATATATATATATATATATATATATATATAAATAATGCATTATGCCTGTATTTTTTCAATTTCTTTACAACTCTCCAAAGATTAAATGGAGAATAATTTTATTCCCTTCCTCAGTGAATTCTGTTCATCTTACAACTAAAAGTTTTAATGTGTTGCCATTATTCATCAAATAGCCTAATAATATAACAGTATTTTGAATGCTAAAGTTTCTCATGGTATATAAGCTCAAACAAAAAACAATAATGAACTTGTTCTTAGTCTAAAGGTTATAGACGAAGAGAGAGAGAGAGAGAGAGAGAGAGAGAGAGAGAGAGAGAGAGAGAGAGAGAGAGAGAGAGGGAGGGAGGGAGCGAGCAAGGCGCGGAGATAAGTTTAGTGGGTCGTGAAGATTTGCTGAAAGTTTGTTGTTTATTGGATATTGGATTTCACAGGTGGGCGTTCCGTGCTGTATTGGGCAAATAAGATAAGGAGTTAGAAACTGTTCCACCTGGAAAGAACGTAGAAATATAAAGCGGGAGGGGTCTTCTGCCTTATAAGAATTAATCCTAAGAGTTTACGTGATATTATATTCGATCTAGTCACACACAACATATCAAAGTCTGTTTAGAAAGATCGTGATCTGACGTCACTCGAGAACTCGTTTTCTGTGCAGGATTTTAGGCCTTCGATGGTCGTAGTCAGGATATGATCCGCGCATAGAAAACGGTGGCCTTACCTTCATAATGCTAAAGGGTTTGCAGTAATATTTTTTTTTTTTATTTGAGAGTTTTTACAAACAATAGTTGCATTTTACTTTTCATTTTAATACACAGAACAAATGAAGTAATATATGCTTGTCAAAAATTTCCCTATTAGGGTTTTGTGCTTCCTTTGACATTGGTTAACAACTCTTGTTCAAGCGTAATGGCCCACATTTGAATGCTTTTAAATGGCGGTCAGAAGAGAGCTCTTGATGGAGCTTTCAGTGCTCCCAGGTTGATTCAACACTTTGCAGAAGACCCTTTTTACACATGTTCATTTTCCCCAGATGAGAAACAAAACATACTACATTCAAAGGACAGCAAAAGTGAACTAGCTTTCTTTTTTGCTTCTCTGCCTGGATTCAGACAGACAGACAGACATAATACCAACGTAAGGTTTAAGACATTTTTATTTCATCACTTCTCGTTCTTATTTAAAGTTCCTCGTTGGCCGGGTCGGTATAGTTCTCGGCTAGCACTCTGGTGGGCCCGCGTTCGATTCTCCGACTGGCCAGTGAAGAATTAGAGGAATTTATTTCTGGTGATAGAAATTAATTTCTCGTTTAATGGGGTTCGGATTCCACAATAAGCTGTAGGTCTCGTTGCTAGGTAACCAAATGGTTCTTAGCCACGTAAAATAAGTCTAATCCTTCGGGCCAGCCCTAGGAGAGCTGTTAATCAGCTCAGTGGTCTGGTATAAGGTATACTTAACTTTTCGTTCTTATTTAACTGTTTAATACATAGATCCCCTTATTGCTCTCCACCTCCTCAAACTTTTAAAGGATTGCTCAATATATATACTCTCTCTCTCTCTCTCTCTCTCTCTCTCTCTCTCTCTCTCTCTCTCTCTCTCTCATTATCCGACCTCTCATTATCCGACCACCCCATCGAGTCATAATTCATATAATTATGATAACCAAACTTTCCCGCTCAACCACAGTACAGAAACGCCAAATGAACGGCTTTTATTATTTCCCCAAAAATGAAAGCACCTCTGGTTGCTTTTCCTGCGTGTCAGTTCTGAGTGATTTAATCTATGAAACCAATTTCGCGAAAAAAAAAAAAAAAAAGATTTTTCCCATAAAAGCCGAGCGTAAATTTTAGCTTTACCTGACATCATAAAATTTATTGTTGCGTCCCGATAAATCGGAGCCAAACGTTTAACCCCAAATATTTTCATCCTCTCTACAATAAATAAAGTATTTGAGTTACCCTGCTGATCGGCGCATATAGCCATTACATCGGTTAAATCAGCTCCTATCGCTGGCTTTTCATTCCAGCGATATGAGCGCATACCAGAAGAGAAGTGTTTTAACGGATACTGATTTCTTTCTTAATGGGTGGTATTCATATGGTATTCAGTTTTCTTGGGGGTAATGAACTCCAATTATAGAATATTTCGGGAGAATGTTAGGAGGGATATTTCAGTATTTATACTTAATAGGAAGATAACTAAGATATTTTTTTCATTTCAGGTACGATTTTTATTTTTCCAAAATTCAGCTTCCCCTTTTCTTCCAGTCTTCATATCGCTTCGTTTTCCTAAATAATTAAGTGAAAGAGTGCTTTCAAAGGCTCCAAGGCTCTACTTTTTTAAACGTGTCTCTTACGCGATTATGTATTTCCAAGGAGTTCTACATTTAGGTCGTCATATCTGTGACGTAGTTCTACGCAACATTAGTCATTCTTTTCGTAAAAAGGCTTTTGTTTGCACAATAACAAAGTCATATATTAATAATATAATTTGTAATTGGGTCGAACGAAAATCATCCTCCTGTATTCGTAGCTCATTTTAAAGGTATATTATTTTCATTTGCGATAACACGCTGTATTTATGAAATCCTTTCATAATTTACTGTAACTCATATAACACTGTTCGGTAAAGTTTTATTGTAACTCGATTCAAGGCTCAGTATTCAGTTTTCTTGAGGATAATTAGCCTTAATAATTGAATATTCTGGAGATATTAGGAGTGATACCCTTTATAATTTACCGTAACTCATTTAAAACTAATCGGTGAAGTTTTACTGGAACTCGATTTAAGGGTCTCAATAACCACCCCCCCCCCACCACCGCCACCGTTCCAACCTCCGGTTCAGCTTTCTGCGTAAAACGGCGTTTTAAAATAACTCCTTATGGACCATTAGAAGAATATACATCATATTTTATTGACCATAAGTTCGCTCCGAATGAAAATTTATACGGCCGGAAAATAACTTCATAACCCGTATATTATTCATACGCGTCTCTTTACATTAGATGAAGATTATGAGTTACTGGTGATTTTTGGATGCCCTACATTAGTTCTAAAGAAAGGGGGCTTTTGGACTTTGGAATTTAAGGGAGGATATATGAGATATATGTGCCGCAAGAAAATTAATGACCCGGAAACATTCACATTTTCCTGTGGAAAAATATGTCTGCAGTGTTAATCTCAATCTGACGATAGCTAGATCACAAACACTTATTCTTTGTGCAAACTTGTACTCTCAGATCTCCTTGGACATTTATTCCTTTCAATTTCTAGTTTTATATTCATTAATCTGTGTTTCCACTTGCGCATGCTACGACGATCTCTTTTATCAAAATTAATACTCAGAAGGAATTTTGATTTTTATCGATCATAATCGATTTTCATAGGAACAACGACTCACGTATCAGAAAAAATTCCTTATATTCTCGAACCTTTCACTCTTTCTCTTGATTGTCCCGTTGACGAGAGGCGTCCCTCTTTTCCCAGGCAATTCAGCAACATCAGTGGGTTTCGTAGCACCTGTCAAGCCGCCTCACCCGTCTTAGTTCTCTTGATATCACTGATATTCGCACTGCGCGGTTCACGGGCTCTTTCTTCGCCCCTGGTGTCACGTATTGTAACTATCCTCCAACTCTCGTTTTACTTATGTTTCCATCTTTCATTTACGTTCTCTTTCTTCGTAGCTCTTAATTTTCCTCTGTCTGGGCTTAATGCAGTCATTAGGTTTATTAGCTTTATTAGAACAAAATACATTAGGTTGTCGGTGTATTAAGCCACTTTATTAGAACCAAAATACATTTGGTTGTCCGTGCAATAAGCCACTTTATTAGAACCAAAATACATTAGGTTGTCCGTGCAATAAGCCACTTTATTAGAACCAAAATACATTAGGTTGTCGGTGCATTAAGCCACTTTATTAGAACCAAAATACATTTGGTTGTCCGTGCAATAAGCCACTTTATTAGAACCAAAATACATTTTAAGCCACTTTATTAGAACCAAAATACATTAGGTTGTCGGTGTATTAAGCCACTTTATTAGAACCAAAATACATTAGGTTGTCCGTGCAATAAGCCACTTTATTAGAACCAAAATAAATCTTATTTGTATTTTTGGAGTAAATGAGCAGTTAGTCAATTCAGTTATATTTGGGGCACACGATTCGCATTCCTGACACACATCTCTAACTCATGTGTTCATACAGTCCAAATCAACCTTCCAGTCGAAAAACAAACAGCAGCAAATCTCCTTAGCAAGGTAGGGGAAGTGACTTATTAAATCCTGCCGCCAAATCCCCGAGGATTTGAATGTTAAGCCGGTCAATTCCGGGATTAAACGGACGCAGCAATAAACAAACTCTTTGTGTTTGGAAAGGCTTCGAACGGCTCCTCTCCCCGCTCGAGATCACTTTGTTGCAGTGACGCACAGACACATCTATACGACCTGCCTTCACTTACGGAAAATATTACGTTGGAAATTTTAAAGCATTAATCAGCTTAGACTGTAAAAATATAGATCTGATCAAGTAAGGAAGATAAGAATGACAAAATCATCTTTGAAATTCAACATTGAGGACTTACAATAAGTTTAACAGGTGGAAAAGAACCCATAAAGGTATTTAGTCGTAAACATATTACGAAGACTCCCAGATCATTACTTTAAGATATAAAGGTCCATATTGCTAGGATATAACTGATTCGCTGTTAAATTAAGGAGTAAAGTTAATTTTTTTACAAAATTTCATGTTAAATTAAATATTATTTGTGAAATAGATGTATTAAATTAAATGGGAAATGAAAAAGGCAGTCAAGGAATATTTTGTATTTTTTGGTAAGGTTGATATTTAATGTATTCTCACCAGCCTTTTAGTTTTCTGTGAAAGAAAACTATTGAGAAGGCTGTTTGTCTGTCCGTCTGCACTTTCCCTGTCCGCCCTCAGATCTTAAAAACTGCTTAGGCACTGTATCATATAATTAGCAATTAGTTCCTCAAATCAATATCTTCCCAGCTTCCTCGCATTTTCAGTACGCAGTTCGCACCGCACATCCCAGGCACTTGCAGCTAAGCCTCTTTATTTTCAGCGGTTTGGAACGCTCCTCCGGACGCTGAAAAATACACTAACTTTATATTCCTTCAACTGCATTTGGAGGAGACAAAGTTAGGATGCTCGGGGCTAGAGAGTGGGAAGGTTAAAAAAAAAACTTATATTTTTTTCCCCCCCAGAAGTTTTGGGGCTGACTAATAGCTCGGTTGACCCAGAGTGTGACAACATCTTCGGGCCCTTTTTATTTTGTTGGTATGCAGGGCCGCAGATGCTCTCTGTCTCGCTTTGGCGGCTCTCTCCGTCTTCCCAAGGCCTGCGAGTCATTAACATGGAGTCGTAAAGAAGCCTTGTGCTCTCTCTCTCTCTCTCTCTCTCTCTCTCTCTCTCTCTCATCACTTTTTATAATTTTCACATATTTTATATTTTTTTGTATAATTTTCCACATGATTTGCTAGGTGTACTTGGGGTGATTTGTGGGGAGGGTGAGCATCTCTCTCTCTCTCTCTCTCTCTCTCTCTCTCTCTCTCTCTCTCTCTCTCTCTCTCTCAGTTAAAACCATCAATACTTCTAGGTATTAGGTCTTACCTTGAGAAGTAAGTGTGCATACGCTACACACACACACACGCACACACACACACTCACTTTGTCAAGTCATCACTCTCTAAGCATACTTCTTTTTAAATCCTTCAACTGTATGTAAGTCTTACTATAATAAATCAATTTATTGTTTGCGCCTACGTTAAAGAACCAATGCATAGATTCAATACCGTGTACATTCATAAATGCACATTCATATATTTACTAGGCACTAGACTGATTATGTTTGTAACAGCTGTCAGTCAATCAAATTTTTTTCCTTTTTTTTACGAGATTTATGTCCTTAACCCGAGCCTCCCTTAGTTTAAAAACTCTGTTGTCAAAATATAATTATACTAAAAGATTAATAGGTACATATCAGTATTTCCTAGATAACAGCATTCATAATAAAAACTAAGTACTTGAAATCTTCATATTCATGTTCACGAAATACGAGAAAAATATGTAAAAACAAAGAGAATATTTTAGATGTTCTTTAACTGCTGAAAACAAGAGAAATTCTTTTTTGTTAACATTGTTTGTCAAATGCTCATATGCATGCGTTACTATAAATCACTTTATTTGTTAGTTGTCACAATGGCCATGTATTTACATGATGAAGTTTATTAGGAATACAGCCTTGTATGGGAATGGAAAGTAGACGAACAGACAGGAAGATTAGAGAGACAGGCGGAACTAGGGAGGGACACAGAAACAGACACATAAAAAAGAAACGAGAGAAGGACTGCCCCAAGGCCAAGAGAGACGAGGTCTACCCAACTGGGGGGAGTCGCCTCCCACTTGGGGTAACTACGTACGCGATGACGTATCTTGGAGGTAGCTGCTCATTACGGCAATGCACCAGCTGACGCAATAGGGAGGTAGACGAAGCTCCGCCTATTGGGGGATTTTGGGGGGGAAGTGAGCAGACCTTTTCTTTCTCTTGGCCTTGGACTGACCCTTCTACCTCAAATTTCCCCGTTGAAGATATACGTATATTTTAGGCAGGGATATAAATTAGCCCACTGAATAGAAGGGATCCTGTCTTCATCACTAAAAGAATATTTTTCCATTTATTTATATATCAAGAGATTTATTTATTTGTGTACTGAATCAGATAACTATTGATAGAGGATGAAATTGAGCGTCGAATGGCAAGAATGGAAAGCACGAAGAATTATATAAATAAATAAAAGAAATCATGACATCACAAATGCTCAAGTGTTATCAAATTAAAAAACCTGCACCAGAAATGAGGTATCTGGAAGTGTGTACTTCTCGGCAGAGAAATCATTAAGATGCAAATCGTTTGAGAAGGAAAGAGAAGTGTCTAACTGAATAACCGAAAATGTGTCTTTGTGTTTTTGTTCGTGTATGTTTTCGGCCAAATTTGGGTAATCTTCTCTCTCTCTCTCTCTCTCTCTCTCTCTCTCTCTCTCTCTCTCTCGCAACTTCTTCCCAAAACCATAATGAAGGCTTGTGAAGGACCTCTGAGATTCTCCCAACAAATCCAGTCTTCCAGCATTTACCTCCAGAAAAGAATTGCGTCTTCGCTTTCGGTAATCATTTTAATGGTCGAACCAAGTGCTGATTGTGTTACCTCACTTTTGGTCTTCTAATGAGAACGTTAACAATCTTTAGGCTTTATCAACACCAGGATGTGTCAACAACATAACCATAAATGAATTGGACATTTAAGTTCTCATGAATACCCGGGGCGCATTTTCCCGAGATGTAACCGAGTACCAGAACCTTTCCCTGAAAAAAGCGGGACATCATATTTGAAAAACTAACCATAGAATTTTCATGAAAATAATCTCGTGTTTCCCACACCCAAATTACTGTAGTGGTAATTATATTACCTAACCTAACCTAACGGCATGGCAAAGAAAAAAAACCGGGGCTGGTGCAATACTAACACATATATCAGGAATTTTCATCCGGGGCGAGCAACGGATCTTAGAAATTCATTAGGCCTAAGAAGCCAAAATAAAAGTGGGTGCTCTATCGTTAAAATAACTGTGACGTTAAAAGAGGTCTGTAACCGCAATTCCCAAACCTACGGACGTTACGTACCTTCTCGAAGCTCGGAACAAATTCCCTGCACTCTACATGCTCACAAGAGCCGTTGGCGAGAGAGGTCAGACAAAGATCATATGAAGCAATGGAGATAGTAGAACTTAGATACAACTTTTGGCAAAGATTTGGAGCGTACTCTGGAGCCATGCTTGTGTGAATGAAGGGAATGTTCTTCTTTGTAGTAGTGAAGTGTGGGTTTTGAAGAGGAATAGAAAATAAAAAGGTTGAAGGTGTCAAAATTAATTGTTTTCATAATATATATATGTAGTATGAAAGGTTGAAAGGGCGGCAAAAGGAAATGGTAAAAACAAATATATCAAAGGCGGATCAAAGCGTTTTGAGGTGGTTCGGTCATGTGGAAAAAATTAAGGAAGATCGTTTGGGAGTGTTATTTTCTATTTTAACAAACAGCGGTGTTTCAGAGGGACATTTCTATCCAATACGAAACTTTTCTTTAAATGCTTTACTCTCCTGCCGTCACAAGACTCAAGGGAAGAAGAATAAACTTGTAATATAACTAGAATAAAAAAATATAATTTTAATCCACTGGGAAAAAATATATTTTCATTCCACAGAGAAAAAATATATATATTTTCATTCCACTGAGAAAAAATACATATTTGCATTCCACTGAGAAAAAAATATTAAATTTTCATTCCACTGAGAAAAAAATATATATTTTCATTCCACCGAGAAAAAATATATATACTTTCATTCCACTGAGAAAAAAATATTTTTATTCCACTGAGAAAAAAATATATTTTCATTCCACTGAGAAAAAAATATATTTTCATTCCACTGAGAAAAAATATTTTCATTCCACCGAGAAAAAATATATATATTTTCATTCGACTGAGGAAAAAAATACATTTTAATTCCAACGAGAAAAACCGATGAAAGTTGTTAAGAAGAATGAACGTAACAATCCTTACCTCTTGTCCCTGCATTAAGAGAAAAGTTATAATGAACTACGTGATTCCCGAAGGAGAACGGCCCTCCCGCCGCCAACAGAAATACTCTAACTTAGCTTCGTCTTCCTTCTTATTTGGTCGTTTCTTTTAATTAATATATCTTTCCTACGCCTGCTGGTCTCTCACTTTTATGTACGTTTTCCAAAGCTCACGGTGATAAAACCACTAACTGTTGTGTTTTGGTTTTCCTGAGGTTTTTAGTTTTCTGTAAAAGAAAACTATTTTGCCGGCTTTGTCTGTCCGTCCGCATTTTTTCCTGTCCGCATTTTTCTGTCCGCCTTCAGATCTTTAAAATTACTAAGGTTAACGGGCTGCAAATTGATATGTTGGTCATCCACCCTCCAATCATCAAACATACCAAATTGCAGCCCTCTAACCTCAGTGGTTTTAATTTATTTAAGGTTAAAGTTAGCCATAACCGTGCTTCTGACAACGATGTAGGCTAGGCCACCACCTGACCGTGGTTAAAGTTTCATGGGCCGGGGCTCATACAGCATTATACCGAGACCACCGAAAGATAGATCTATTTTCAGTGGCCTTGATTATATTCTGTAGCGGCTGTACAGAAAACTCGATTGCGCCGAAGTTAAACTTCGGCGCATTTTTTACTTGTTATAAGTGGTTTAAAGTTCCCATAAGAGGAATAAGTAGTCTAATGGACGTCAGTATGTTTGTGTTTTAGGATTAAAATTGTAGGTAGTTTAAACGACGAAATGAAATCTTAATCATTATTTTTATGCACATACGAGTATTCTAATGTTTTTATTTCTTTAGGAGTCTGGTGTAAGCGTCACTGGGTCAAACTGAAGTCCGAACAATTAGCAGGGCATGGGTGAGTACGACGTTAGCCAATATTGTATTATATTTTGTAGAGTTGGGATTTATCTTCAAGATTCAAGTGGTGCTTCTTCTAGTAAGAGAAAGGATTTTTAGTCTTCTGTAAAAGAAAACTATTGCGCCGGCATTGTCTGTCCGTCCGCACTTTCTCTGTCCGCCCTCAGATCTTAAAAACTACTGCAGCTAGAGGGCTGCAAATTGGCATGTTGATAATCCACCCTCCAGTCATCAAACATGCCAAATTGCAGCTCTCTAGCCTCAGTAGCTTTTATTTTAAGGTTAAAGTTAGCCATAATCGTGCTTTTGGCAACGACGTAGGCCAGGCCACCACCGGGCCGTGGTTAAAGTTTCATGGGCCGCGGCCCATACAACATTATATCGAGACCACCGAAAGATAGATCTATTTTCGGTGGCCTTGATTATACTCTGTAGCGGCTGTACAGAAAACTCGATTGCGCCGAAGAAATTTCGGCGCATTT
This sequence comes from Macrobrachium rosenbergii, assembly GCF_040412425.1. NCBI lineage: Eukaryota > Metazoa > Arthropoda > Malacostraca > Decapoda > Palaemonidae > Macrobrachium > Macrobrachium rosenbergii. The sequence continues at coordinate 50,261,411 of NC_089754.1, forward strand.
TTTACTTGTTTTATGTTATCTATGACAGGGATTATCATAATTGACTTCAGAATTCCTGTTATCCTATTTTCGCTTACCCAAAAGAAATTAATTTCATCCAGAGGTAATTAAAATTCAACGTAATAAATCGTTGATCTCCGCTGTCAAGTAATGAGGCAAAGATCTAGATATATTATCTGTTCACTGCTATGGTTTTAATTATTGTTATCCACATGTTTAAATGGGGAATGTTTTAGCTTTTCTAGTATAAACTAAAAAAAATTATCCTTCTTCGCTTGTTTGTTTAGCATATGAGGTTTCCATTCAAATGTAAAAAACACGTAAGCATCTATGAAACCTACAACCACTTTAACAGTCAGGTACAAGCGGTAATATTTTCTAAGGAACCTTAAAAATCTAACAGTGAGTATATTAGAAGGAGGTGACGACATTACTTGCTTAAAGATGCCGTGTGAATAGGCATGAAGACACGTTATTAATGATTCCTATTTCTTCTTCAGTTCACATTATAGTCCAGGTTGATAGCTATTCATTTCCAGCCAGCTAAGTAATCACCCCAATAATAACAGGTCCCCATAGGGGGTTAGTGCCTTCAGTGCACCTCACGCGGTGCACTGTAGGCATTACTTAAGGGTCTTTGCAGAGTGCCTTCGGCTCCTAGCTGCAACCCCTTTCATTCCTTTTACTGATCTTCCTTTCATATTCTCTTTCATCCATCTTACTTTCCACACTCTCCTGACAATTGATTCGTAGTGCAACTGCGAGGTTTTCCACCTGTTACACCTTTCAAACCTTTTACTCTCAATTTCCGTTTCAGTGCTGAATGACTTCATAGGTCCCAGTGCTTGGCCTTTGGCCAAAAAAAAATTCTATATTCAATTCAGTAATGATAGGTATGAATCATATAAAACTTGCAACCCAGTGAGATGCCTTATAAATTCAACATCGCTTTGGAAAACTAAGCAAAGTCTTTCGTTCAAGTCTTTAGAGAGAAAAAGTTGGAAAAATTATCGCGGTCGTTCTTAGGCTTCCTCGCTCCTCCCCTCCTCACTGGGGAAAAATAAGGAAAGTAATACAAGACCACTTACCGAAACTACCGGGGGTGGGGTTGGGGGGGGGATCTCTTCCCCACCGATGTTGGGGAGTTCGAGATTTCCGTAAACTAACGCCATCTATCGGTATTTAGTTTACTTCGCCACGGTAGATAGTTCTGAAGAGACATTATTGGGAGGCTAACTCTGGGAAACCTTACATACTTAACTAGACTTTGGATGTCTGTGGTGGTGAGTTTTTTCATTTTTTAGAAGTTTTTTCTTTTTTGTGTGTAGAACAGGGATAAAACTTCCAACTTTGGGGGGAAACTATGGCGGGAAGGATTTATCAAGAATGGAGAAAATCCTAAATTAGTTGACCGAAAAGCTTGACAAAGGGTAAACCATTTTTTACACTACTCTCAGTATCATTGACAGTGTATCATTGTTACAAATGAAATTATACATTCAGACGTGCATATATATACTCAGATGATATATATATATATATATATATATATATATATATATATATATATATATATATATATATATATATATATATATATATATATATATATATATATATATATATATATAAACAATATATATGTATGTATAATATAATTTATGTATATATATATATATACTGTATGTATATATATATATATATATATATATATATATATATATATATATATATATATATATATATATATATATATATATAGCATTTGATGCTTTTTTAAACGCAGGAATTATTTCCATAGAGCTTATGTAACGAATACGCTTTTCAGTTGTTACTTTATAATGGCATGCAATGAGTTACACAATATTTACGCAGAACTACCAAAAGACTTAGCCTACGTTTTTGTTTGAGATTCTCTCTCTCTCTCTCTCTCTCTCTCTCTCTCTCTCTCTCTCTCTCTAGCCTAATTTTACCTAATTCCACGACAATATCACCGAGGAACAAGGAACTAGACAGGGACAGAGACAGACAAGAGAGCAAATGAGAGTTCCTTCAATTCACCCCCGAATTTCCTGAAAGAAAATACACGCCCGTCATTCGGGCAATGATGCCACCGCGCGTTCCCCACTTTTTCCCGAGGATTCCTTCGTAACAGAAGCCTCAATCCTAAGACCTCATTTTCTCCTCCTGACTCATTTCCTCGGGAACAGTCGCTCGCCGTCATCCGAAGCTCCTCCTTGGCGGAACAGACCTTAATCTCCTTCGGAGGAATAATTTGCGTTCGTCTGAATTTTCTCCGCCTTGCTGAGTCAGTTTTTTTTTTTTTCTCGTCCTGGGAAAGACAAGACGGGTAGAAGTTTTTCTTTCTTTGTTTTGATTTTTTTCTAGGTTGGGTTTTTATTTCTCTACGTTGAAGGTTTACGGAGTCGTCTTTTTTTTTTTTTTTTTTTTTGGAGTCACTGACGGTCGTGAATGAATCCGCTAATGTGTGAACAAGATTAGGTGTATGTTACGTTTCTGAATGAATTTATGCAGAAACAAAATGCACAAAACACACACATGTATATATATATATATTTATATATATATATATATATATATATATATATATATATATATATACAGCATTTATATCATGCGTATATATATATATATATATATATATATATATATATATATATATATATATATATATATATATATATATATATATATATATATATGCGTATACATATATATATATATATACGTGTGCATTACATGGGGGTGATACAAGAGTGTGTATATCCTCTTTTCTTATTTATTATAAAAAAATAACAAAAATTATAATCTGAGACGTGAAATTCTTCTCTGCCAATCCATTTTGTTCGAGCACTCCCCTTTAACCCCTTACTAAAGTGTTAGTTGTTAGTAACAGATCTAACAAATCTAGTGTGAACTCATCCATCACTTTCTACAAAACTTATCAACCTGATTTTTATAACAGGACACTTTCCAGTCATAAGTCAGTTTTGATCATATTCCTACTTCCGCCCAGGCAAGATTACTTCCGCGGAGAAGTCTCTGTAATTACGGAGTGAATTACAGAGTAATTATCGCAGTAAGCAATTAAACGATCAGTTTCTACAAAACTTATCAACTTGATATTTTTTTAACAGGACACTTTCCGATCATAAGTCAATTTTGATCTTATTCCTACTTCCACCCAGGCAAGATTACTTCCGCGGAGAAGTCTCTGTAATTACGGAGTGAATTACAGAGTAATTATCGCAGTAAGCAATTGAACAAGGTGCCCGATCTCATCTTCTGAGAAACCCATTTACCTCCAGTGAGTCTTACCAGCCACAGTTCAAAATTACCTCTTCTCATTTTCAGAATATAAAATAGAGGTCTGGTAACAAGAAAAGCTATTACTGTTGTTTACTAAATTCTTTACGTAGAGATAGTAATGTTAATTGCACGTCGTTAAAGTATGAGGGGATTAGTGTTTACTTTTTTGGGGGGATAGTTTAAGTAATGGAAGTGATGATAACTCTTTTGACTCATGAGGAAGAACGGTATCTGTTCCTTTTCGCATTTCTTGTGAGAAATTTCTCCTTAACTTAATAATGAGGAAGGAAGTTAGACGCCTAGAAAAAAATCATTATTGGCATCGTGTGTCTTCTGAACACGAAAGGTTGCAAAACAGTTTTTGTTGTCGTAATAAGTCAGATTAAAAAAAATATTAATTGGGCGTAGTGCTAAAATTTTAAGCCAGTAACGATCGTGAAACCTCTCTCTCTCTCTCTCTCTCTCTCTCTCTCTCTCTCTCTCTCTCTCTCTCTCTCTCTCTCTCTCTCTCTCTGTCATTTTCATAACCGCATTTAAATGAAATACGAAACCTTTTGTTGTCATTTTCATTAACGTATTTAAATGAAATACGAAACCTTTTGTTTAGGCGACGTTATATTACTTCCTTAACGAAGAGAGTTCTTTGGAGACCTGTGTGCTCTTATGGCAGGTAATTATTCTGTCTTACTCTGTCTTGGTATTCAAATATTCTTCGAGTATTTTTACTATTTCACCTAGAAGAAAAATATGTATATTTCCATTTATTAATTGTTCGGTAATTATTCTGTGTGGATATGTCTCGGTATTCAGTTCAGCAGGGTAATTACCGTCTCTATTTAAACTATTCCTCACTAAAAAAAAAAAATTATTCTTCAATACATTTTACTATTTCACCATGAAGCAAAAAACATATACATCTTTTCATTTAATAATTGTTCGGTCCCCTCTCTTTCAAGCAAGTTCACCATGCAAAAAAAAAATAAAAATAAAAAAAAAGGGAATTCATATCTATTCACACTTGAAAACGCTATTTGCTTTGAACAGAAAAATCTTCACAAAATATCTAGCAGGGAAAATCCTTTTTATATAAACCTAGAAAAATTGTTGACTGGATTTTTTGAGATGTGACATATTCTATATATTTTTTTTAATTTTGGCTTGATTATGCATCAGTAGTCATGGATGTTGCAAGTTTGTTTTGCAGCGTTCCTTCCTTCTTTATTTTTCCATTTTTTATCTGTTTTGAAAGATGTTTTTCGTATGAAATATTATCAATATTATCTACTTGTTTTTATTACACCAGGATATATAATGTTTACTTTTTTTTATTAGATTTTAACGTTAAAAACGCCATCTCTTTTATACTGATTTCCTTGTTCCCATTTCACATTTCATCATTTTGCCTTTGAGAAACATTGTATAATGGTGTTTTTTGACAAGGAAATTATTTTCATAATTTATGTAACGAAGACGCGGTTCAGTTGTTTCTGTATAATGACATGCAATGAGCTATCTTATTTTCACACACAACTATGAAAGAGCTTATCTTATTTTTCTATTTGATACTCCTCTCTCTCTCTCTCTCTCTCTCTCTCTCTCTCTCTCTCTCTCTCTCTCTCTCTCTCTCTCTCTCTCTCTCTGTGCACCTAGGTTTCCAGTTGTAGCCTAAACGACACATTCACTGGTCTGAGAGCTGATGGCTTCTTCGCAAGGTTTCTTGTCCTAAATACTTTCCATGTTGTGTCATGTCTTTACTATCCCTTATGAACGATCCATTTACCAGAAGATGAATTTAATTGAAGTCAAAATACCCTTATTGATCTCCGTCTTTGAAGCCAATGTAATTGGAATCCAAGTCCAGTTATTGAACTCAGGGACGTACTCTTTACCCGTACAGGATGGGAGAGAAACTCCAAATACAATTGTACATTTAATTTGTATATTTTATTTGCGTTCTTACTCCGCTGTCTCTCGTGCCTCGTTACGTCTTATTGCCGCTTAAACCGGATTGTTAAGGATGGCTGCGAGGTTCATTAAGGACTTAAATCATGAGCATACCCTTACTCTTTTATCCGGATCTGGAACTGGCGTATATAAATGAACTTGGGGTATGGTTATCATTATAAAATATACACAGTAAAGCTAAACAGAAAAAAGGTAAGAAGATGAAGTATAGAAAGATTGGTATCAATTCCTGAAGAGAGCAATTCCCACTTCCTAACAGAGCTATTATTATATTTATCAAAGAAATCAGTCAGGAGAGGACATTTTCTGCTTCGAATTTTAAGTAGAAATCGTTAAACAATTATTCATACCATGGTATCTAACCCCCTCTCTCTAACCACCCCCGCCCCCACAGAGAAAATAGGTAGTTAGTTTGTTATACAGTCGCCTGAAATGAGGAGTCTTCAGTCTCAGCTGATGAGAATTTTGACAAAATAATTCCTTCCAGGTCGAAAATAGTAGAGATAAAATTTTACTCCTAATATTTGTTCATTTCATTTATTGTCTTTCACACTTTCGATATCTCTTTATCGAATATCATTTTGTTATTGTTTTCCATTCGTTGCTTTATTTTTTTCAATTTTTATTTATTTATTTGGTACCTTGATTTCGATGATAATGGTTGGTACTTACTGAGAATATGATGAAAACTCTGGACATCACGACTAAAAAAAATAAATAAATAAATTCAAATAATCAATATTCCAAAGTCTTATAAGCACGCCTTTACACAAAATTAATAAACAAAATATTGATAAACAAAATACACGTGTAATTGTTTGTTTTCCACAGCAGAAATACCTCGGCTCAGAAAGAACTTACTCCCAGAGACTCTCTCTCTCTCTCTCTCTCTCTCTCTCTCTCTCTCTCTCTCTCTCTCTCTCTTTACTTGATAGTAGGGAATGTTTCCAGTATCCAGCTACCTCCAACACAGACGACCGTTGCCATAAAAGAAAAAACCCACTCTAAAAAGAGAAAAATCCTTAATTATAAGAGGTGATAATCGCTCCCTACATCAGGTTAATGAACAAAGAACCAGAAGAGAAACGTCGCCATGTTCATTTTCATTTTGTTCTGGGGAGGAAGAAGAAGAAGAAGAAATAGAAGAAGTAGAGGAGGAGGAGGAGGAGGAGGAGGAGGAGGAGGAGGAGGAGGAGGAGGAGGAGGAAGAAGAAGAAATAGAAGAAGTAGAAGAGGAGGAGGAGGGGAGGAGGAGGAGGAGGAGGAGGATGAGGAGGAGGAGGAGGAGGAGGAGGAGGAGGAGGGCTGTTCCTTATTCTTTCCCTAACGCTCTTTGCGTCTGTTCATCTAAACTTTTGGACCGGTGAAGAGAATTAGAAGCCTAGAAATAAATCGCTCGGCGCGACGTTTATCCGGGTTTTTCTCCTCATGGAGAACTTTCCTGGAAACCTTATTACACATTAACGTCCAAGTTTGTACACTAAGGACAATTCCAACATATGGAGTGGGACCCGCTTCTCGGAATTTAGTGGCAAAGTCAGACGCGTCTCCCCAAGTGGAAGGGAAGAATCGCTCTTAATATTTTTTTATCCTGGAAGACGATGCATTATTGTTCCGAAGGCTGCTTCATCATCTCCGACCATCTGTCTGTCTGTCTGTATGTCTGTCTGTCGTTTCAGGACAGGTTGTTCCGCGTTGCAGATTTATACGTTGTTTAAAAACGTCATTTTCATCCCTTTTTTTTTTTAGTTTTCTGTAAAATAAAACTATTGTGCCGGCTTTGTCCGTCCGTCCGCACTTTGTTCTGTCCGGACTTTTTCGGTCCGCACTCAGATCTTATAAACTGCTGAGGATAGAGGGCTGCAAATATGTTGATTATCCACTCTTCAATCGTCAGACATACCAAATTGCAGCTCTCTAGCCTCAGTAGTTTTTATTTTATTTAAGGTTAAAGTTAGCCATAATTGTGCTTCTGGCAACAATATAGGATAGGGCACCACCGGTCCTTGGTTAAAGTTTCATGGGCCGCGGCTCATACAGCATTATACCGAGACCACTGACAGATAGATCTATTTTCGTGGCCTTGATTATAAGCTGTAGCGACTCTACAGAGATTCTTCGGCACATTTTTTACTTGTTTTGGCAAAGTCGAATATTCCTTTTTTTTCAGGTTATTTAGGTAGCTACATCTACGATTATTTTGCCACTGACTTCTTATTTAAGCAAAGTATCAAATCTGCCTCTCTCACTATTCAGGATGTATAGTGAGAGACATAGACCTGATGTTTTGCTGAAACAAGAAGTTAATGATGAAATGACCATCGATGCAGATAACTCAAAGAATAAAAAGTATGCATATTTGACGCTTTACCAAAAAGAGACGTTATATTAGATACGACACTGGTATTTATCTACTGAAAAGCTGTCCACGAAAATTGCAAGATAAAAATTATTTGCCATCATACTACTTTTAGACACCGTCGTTTTGTTTTCCCTGGGTTTGAATAAAACATTCATCATTAACATAAAAAAATAAAAGGTTACTGCTACTACGCTTCTCATTGAAATTCATGAGCTATTTCCCTGTTTTCCTTTTCCGTAAATTAAAAAGATTTCCCCACTCGTAATTAGGACGTCGTTTTCCCCGGGCAAGTGGGGAAGAATAAAACAGCATCATTTCAGTGCAAAGTTTTGTTCAGTTTTACCTCGAGTGTCATTTTGGTTCTCGAGGGTTACTTCGAAAAATGGAAATAGCGAAACGCAGCTTGAAGCTGTGGCTGGAAGTACTACTTTAACAACATTTTTCAAATGCTTCATCTGATAACAACATTTTTCAAATGCTTCATCTAATAACAACATTTTTCAAATGCTTCATCTGATAACAACATTTTTCAAATGCTTCATCTAATAACAACATTTTTCAAATGCTTCATCTAATAACAACATTTTTCAAATGCTTCATCTAATAACAACATTTTTCAAATGCTTCATCTAATAATAACATTTTTCAAATGGTTCATCTAATAACATTTTTCAAATGCTTCATCTAATAACAACATTTTTCAAATGCTTCATCTAATAACAACATTTTTCAAATGCTTCATCTGATAACAACATTTTTCAAATGCTTCTTCTAATAACAACATTTTTCAAATGCTTCATCTAATAACAACATTTTTCAAATGCTTCATCTGATAACAACATTTTTCAAATGCTTCATCTGATAACAACATTTTTCAAATCTTCATCTGATAACAACATTTTTCAAATGCTTCATCTAATAACAACATTTTTCAAATGCTTCAATTAATAACATTTTTCAAATGCTTCATCTAATAACAACATTTTTCAAATGCTTCATCTCATAACAACATTTTTCAAATGCTTCATCTAATAACATTTTTCAAATGCTTCATCTAATAACAACATTTTTCAAATGCTTCATCTAATAACAACATTTTTCAAATGCTTCATCTAATAACAACATTTTTCAAATGCTTCATCTAATAACAACATTTTTCAAATGCTTCATCTAATAACAACATTTTTCAAATGCTTCATCTAATAACAACATTTTTCAAATGCTTCATCTAATAACAACATTTTTCAAATGCTTCATCTAATAACAACATTTTTCAAATGCTTCATCTAATAACAACATTTTTCAAATGCTTCATCTAATAACAACATTTTTCAAATGCTTCATCTAATAACAACATTTTTCAAATGCTTCATCTAATAACAACATTTTTCAAATGCTTCATCTAATAACAACATTTTTGAAATGCTTCATCTAATAACAACATTTTTCAAATGCTTCGTCTCTTGGCTTGTTATCTAAACATTACTTAACAACTTCCGTTTTTTTTTTAGTTTTTTGTAACAGAAAACTATTGAGATGGCTATTTGTCTGTCCGTCCGCACTTTATCTGTCCGCCCTCAGATCTTGAAAGCTACTGAGGCTAGAGGGCTGCAAATTGGTGTATTGAGCATCCATCCTCCAATCATCGAACATACCAGATTACAGCCCTCTAGCCTCCGTAGATTTTATTTAAGGTTGAAGTTAGCCACGATCGTGCGTCTGGCTCTGCTATAGGTGCCAGCAGCACAGGCCACACCGGGTTGTGGCTGAAAGCTGCATGGGCCGCGGTTTAGAGTTTCATGGGCTGTGGCTGAGAGTTTCATACAGCATTATACACTGTACAGAAAACTATTGCGCCGAACAAACTTCGGCGCATTTTTTACTTGTTTTCCAGTGACATTAACCCAAAAGATTCTTGTTTAGTGTGCTATTTTTCATATACCAAATATACTGAAGAAAAAAAAACTAGTCAAACGCTTATGCGCAAATTAGAAATTTGCTACTGGGAGGTCGCGATATGGAATACTAAATTTAGGATATCTTCCTTACATTATAACTCTCAGTAAATGATTTTCCAACTCAGAGTATATCTGGGCTCATAAAAATTGGAATAATTGGAATCTGTGCAAATTATCACTTGTGAAACACATGGGGACAAACGTGACTTGTCCTTGTTTGAACTCTGTACCGTATTAATATTCGCAACACATACGTCATCTCTCATTTCTAGTCTTTATAATGAAAAGGTATATTGCACAGATAAAACAAAGGATATATATATATATATATATATATATATATATATATATATATATATATATATATATATATATATAATATATGTGCATATGTCTGAATACATTTACTCAAATTATCATTCAAAGCTAATTATAAACCAGAACTATGACAACTATACAATTATACCGCATTATCACTGCGCTCTAAGCTATCCAAGACAAATGTTTTATCCACAAGTTATCCATAAGTCAACGACTTATGGGTAACTTGAATACGACTTGTATTCAACTCGTTTGTGATGTGCATGCAACAAGTTGTCGACGTGCGTTTGTGTCATGCTTTACCGCAGTGTGGATGGAAAAAAAAAAGACAACCAGTAAAAAATGCGTCGAAGTTTCTTCAGCGCAATCGAGTTTTCTGTACAGCGTGTAATCAAGGCCACCGCAAATAGATCTCTTTCGGTGGTCTTGGTATAATGCTGTATGAGCCGCGGTCCTTGAAACTTTAACCACTGCCCGGTGGTGGCCTTTCCTATATCGTTGCCAGAAGCACGATTATAGCTAAGTTTAACCTTAAATAAAATAAAAGCTACTGAGGCTACAGGGCTGAAATTTGGTATGCTTGATGATTGGAGGGTGGATGATCAGCATACCAATTTGCAGCCCTCTAGCCTCAGTAGTTTTTAAGATCTGAGGGCGGAGAGAAAAAGTGCGGACAGAAAAAAATGCGCACAGGATGAAGTCCGAACGGACAGACAAAGCCGGCACACTAGTTTTCTTTAACAGAAAACTAAAAAACCATCAACTAGCGAAACACAGGTAGACTCGTTTCGAATCTGCGTCATAGGCGGCAACGAACTCCCAACTCTCTGCTGACATCGTCTGGTCGGAAAGATCTCGTAATGCATAATTTAACTTTCCATTTAACTGTTTAATCATGAACTTCGCATTTTATTTCGGAGCTCTCGCTTTTAATTGAGTTGTCTGATGCACGGCTAAACTTGGACATTATTCCTGCCGGATGATATAAGATTTTTGTGGTCTTTTGATACGTACCAGTTTCCATTTGGCCGTTCTGCGATGTTATGAGGTATTATTCTCGCGTTTTGATTGCACAGAGACAGGAAAATAGAATTTTTATTCATTTCAGTTATATAATGAATTAATCATAAACTAGACAAGTTACGCAAACATAACAAAGGTCATCGGATGAAGACATTAATTAGGAAAACACAAACAAGTAAAAAATGCGCCGAAGTTTCTTCGGCGCAATCGGGTTTTCTGTACAGCGTATAATCAAGGCCACGGAAAACAGATTTATCTTTCGGTGGTCTTGGTGTAATGCTGTATAAGCCGCGGCCCATGAAACTTTAACCACTGCCTGGTGGTGGCCTATCATATATCGTTGCCAGAAGCACGATTATGGCTAACTTTAACTTTAAATAAAATAATAATTACAGAGGCTAGAGGGCTGCAATTTGGTCTGTTTGATGTTTGGAGGGTGAATGATAAACATCCCAATTTGCAGCCCTCCAGCCTGTGCAGTTTTCAAGACCTGAGGGCGGACAGAAAAAGTGCGGACGGACTGACAAAGCCGGCACAGTAGTTTCCTTTTACAGAAAAATAAAAATAGAACAAAATTTATTTCAAAAGCTGATAAAAGTTTATACTACGTTTTTTTTATTAGGAATTGAGATAACGCAGTGCTATACCTCTTAACGAAGAGAAATTCAAATAAGTTTAAATAATGAAAATTTCCAGTCGTGTAATTAACTCTCGAATAAGGCGTGACGAAATGAATCATTAAGCTTACTTCAAATATGAAAAATCAGCATCCTGTGAATTATATAAATTACTTCGTTATCGCTCGTATGATTAACAAGCATATGGAGGATTTTATTAAAGCTCTAGAACTGTTGTCATTACGTGCTGATGCAACAAGTATTTTATCTTACAGTATTTGTTAATTATTGGGCACACTGTATACGTACGTATTTATAAATATACATATGCATATGTATATAAATTTTTAAATTTGTATACACAGACACAGACACACACATATATATATATATTGTATATACTGTGTATATATATATATATATATATTGTATATATGTATATATATATATATATATATATATATATATATATATATATATATATATATATATATATTTCCTTGCGTATATACTCTTCCTGTCATACAAGTTCATGTCGTTTCGTTTTGCTATTAAGAATTTGTATTTAATAATAATAATAATAATGATAATAATAATAATAATAACAACAACAATAATAATAATAATAATTTTTGTTTTATTATTATTATTATTATTATTATTATTATTATTATTATTATTATTATTATTATTGTTATTATTATGTAAAGTCTTGAACTAAAGTTAGGCGATAACATCCAGCTGAAATTATTTCGCAAATTCCACAAAGCCGTCTATTAAGGATATAGCGAAATGCCGTGTCAGGGGGAGAGATAAGTTCTCGAAAATACCTCTCTCTCTCTCTCTCTCTCTCTCTCTCTCTCTCTCTCTCTCTCTCTCTCTCTCTCTCCAAAAGCATCATAAATTATCAAGGGTAAATACCCGGAACATCTCTCTTTATGCCATTTTGGCGCTGAATATCTCTTGCAACTTATCTCGGGCAGACGCCGCCTCTTTCCTCACAATTCCCGTATTTCGGAATTATTCAGCATTAAAACGATGCTGTTCATTTTATGGTATCAATTTGAAACTGCGCCTCACGTTCTGGAACATTCCACAACAACAGTTCTAAGAAATGCGACGTAGGTGTTCATTCAGATATCTGGTTTAATCCATTTTCGTTATTATGCTCTAAAGGCGGACTACGTTCAGATTTGATCATGTGATTCTGTTTAGTGAAATACGGACACATAATCGTGACGTTAAATAGTGGGTGGTATGTGTATATACATATATATATATATATATATATATATATATATATATATATATATATATATATATATATATATATATATATATACATTTATATACACATATATATATATACACATTTATATACATATATATAAACACATATATATATACTGTATATATACACATATATAGTGTGCATATGTATGAATTTTTATCACATCACCGTGATTTATATACAAGCATTAAGCTACAGATGTCGTTTAATATCCAATTCGCTCTACCTCGGAAATAATATATGTAAAATATATATATATATACACATGTATATATTATATATAAATTTATATATCTTATTCACGTTAATAGGTCATTAGTTATATTTTTATTGAATACTGATTTAAGGCAAAACTATACATTAGTCAGAGATAAGTTTTATATTACCAGTGAAAGAAAATTTAGAACATATCTCTTATTCACGTTAATGAGACGCCAGGTCATTGGCTGATTAAAAGGGCTGGCCTGAAGAATTTTTATTGAATAATAATAACTGATTTACAACTGAACCTACAGCTTATTGCAATAACTATAGATAGAAAAAAGTCAAGAGAAAGTTTTATATTACCAGTGAAAGCTGGGTCAGATAGCTTCTGACTTGCCCTGTACATATTTAATTATTCCATCCTTTGAGTTATCGTATATCTTTGTTTTATACCTTAGTTTTACCAGACCACTGAGCTGATTAACAGCTCTCCTAGGGCTGGCCCGAAGGATTAGACTTATTTTACGTGGCTAAGAAGCAATTGGTTACCTAGCAACTGGACCTACAGGTTCTATCACCAGAAATAAATTCCTCTAACTCTTCATTGGCCAGCCGGAGACTCGAACGCTGGGCCAACAGCGTGCTAGCCGAGAGCTCTAGCCACCCCTCCAATGAAGAACTAATTATTCCAGCAAAAATCAGATTAACATATGCTGTATCTTAACACAAGGAGTAACTCTACATACTTCACAGTATCATAATTATGCTGCTAACGTTAGATAACTTCAATTTTCCGACAACCGAGAGAAAACAATTCAGACAATTCAGTATTTCGTCGTCACCATGGAAACTAATTCCAGCTTGCACATTCACACGATACAGATAATATAGTCATTCTCGGTCTGCAATTAATGCAACTGAACCATGATTACGAATAGGAAGGATTTTATACGAGTGACTGAAATCAGTGAGATTTGTTGGTAAGTTTGACAGAAGCGTTTCGGGTGTTGTATACAATAAACAGCCACAAACCCACAAACTCTTCTTTCCAAAGACGTTGGAAATGTGACTATGATGAACCAAGGGGGACATTTGTGACGATAAAACGAAATGTAAAAGAAATAAGGTGAGGTGGGGAGATTAATTCTGGCATTGAAATGTTGCATATGATTATGATTCTTATCCTATAACTGATAAAACTTATCATCGAACATCGATTGGTTTTTGATATTCGATTTTTAGAAAACTATTGCTGATGATGTATTCACAGTTTTTTATCTTCAAACAAAGATTTCACCTGCAGTACCTTCTCTTGGGTTCAAATGTAAGACGTAACTTGTTGATGATGATTATATATATAGATAATTAAAAATATATATATTATATATTTATATACAATATATGTATTATTTGTTATAAAAAGACATTGTCTTTCAAAGAATACTCTGTTGTATGGAAATGATAATCTCATTCTTTAATTATCTAGAAGGAAAGAGTACAGAGAGAAAATTCATTATGATTTGGTTTAAGTTTCCTGAAGAAGAAATTAACCGAATTTTTTTTTTTTTTTTTTTTTGTTTTTTTTTTTTTTTTTTTTTTAAGATTCCTCTAAACTTGCGAAACGGGAAGGAGATTACACTCTTAGAAATCATTAGCAGCTGCAGACATCTATCCAGATTATGTCAGTTTAGACAGCTTCCCCAGATATCGTATAAGACATTAACGTCTGGGTGTGCAAACTAAGGGCAATTCCAGCACATAGGAAGGGAATTACTCCTCTGAATTTAGTGGAGAAGTCTGCTGCATTTACTAACATAGATAGAACGCGTTGCATTTGCTGTCTAACGTTCTAAGGAACTGTTACGTTGACCCGAAGTTGGTTCAGTCATTTGGCATATTGTTTTAGACGCGATGTTTCATATTATGTATTGTAGAATTGTATTCCTCACTGAATGAGCATTTCTAGCAAAAGTAGTTGTTCTGTTCTGTTGTGTAACACGATGAACATTATTCTCTCTCTCTCTCTCTCTCTCTCTCTCTCTCTCTCTCTCTCTCTCTCTATTTTCTAACAAGTGTTTCCTTTCAGAATTTTGGGTTTGTATCTGTAGGAAACATTCTTACAATGTCGATAATTTTATGATGATGTATGATGAGTTAGTCATTTCTCATCCAGAATAATGAAAGTACTTGATAGTCTGCTTTTTTTTTAGTGGACATCACGTTATTCCCTCTTTCAATGATGAGCCTTATTTTAGGTTCCTTTGGTCCAGTGGTTCTCATAATTATATATATATATATATATATATATATATATATATATATATATATATATATATATATATATATATATATATATATATATATATATATATATATATATATATATATATATATATATATATATATATATATATATATATATGAAATTATATATACATATATACAGTATAAACATACAGATATGTATATTTTTATGTATACTACAACATAACATTATCATGACAGACATTATATGATATCTTTGTTTTCTCTCCTATCTTAACATTACCCAATAAACATGGATGACACATACCTCCCAAACGCTGACTGGCATCCAGCTATCTTTTGTCGGCTGAACTCATCCAGCCTTGAAACGCGTACCGGGTCATTCCGCATTTCCCCCGAACTCTATTTGTTTGTGACAAATCCATGAAATGTGAAGCTGCTTCTTTGCAATCTGGAATATAAACTGAATCGGTTTCCGAGAAATGAGTCGAACTTGATTTTAAGTAAATCTCGGAATCAGTTTATATATATATATAATGAATCTATATATATATATATATATATGTATATATATATGTATATATATATATATATATATATATATATATATATATATATATATATATATATATATATATATATATATATATATATATTAATATATATACATATGTATATATATACATATATATATATTTATATATATATATATATATATATATATATATATATATATATATATATATATATATATATATATATATATATATATATATATATATATATATATATATATATATACCTGTGATGACAGAACGGATGCGTGGATATTTGAATAACTTAATTTTTATTTACGTTTATGCGCTGTGGTTTTGCGTGTTTGAGATGGTATGTTTAATGTGCGGAAAGCAATTTCTTTCGAATCGTGGCTTGTTACGACATACGTTCTATTGCTGTCGTACGTGGAGCTTTCGAGAAGAAGAAAAAGCTGTGAGGAAACCATCAGTGCAATACGGTACATTGCCTCAGGATTCGAACTTTGGACGATTAAAATTAAATAAAGGAAAAGGCCTTTTGGAGAGATATAGCATTCTGTTAGCTAAAAGCTGTGACTATAGACAGGCCGTAGATAGAAAGATAAGTGTAGATGCAATACAAACGAGAGAGAGAGAGAGAGAGAGAGAGAAGAGAGAGAGAGAGAGAGAGAGAGAGAGAGAGACTAATCTTTCAAATGAAAGCTACCTTTTATTCCGATTTGCGAGCAGGTAATATAATTTTGAAAAAAAAACATCCGGTTCCCAGCTTTACTCTCTGCATATTATATTAGCGCATGATAGTTTAGAGCCAGCAATTCATCAAATACTTCTCCGAAAATACCGCATATAAATATCACGCGCCCGCCAATATTGCCCATCACACCGCCCGGCGAAAATTTATTGTCAATCTCCGAGGCGGCGGCATCTCTCGTCGGGACGAGAAAGAAAACTCTTTTGATTCGCAAATGAAAAACTGGCGAACATTGGCATCCGTCTCGCAGATATTATCCTCATCAGAGCCCGAGGCGATAATGCACGATCCCACTTTGTTTCGCTGGAGAAGAAATATTATCTCCGCATTCAAAAGACCGACGGGAAATGTGTTCGGGAGACGTGACATCCATTCTGGAGATCGTTAATTCCCTCGCGGGGACGTGGATGAGACGCGATGGAGAGTAATGGCCGCTGGAAACTTGCCGCTCACTATGGAGGGTCTTCGATTTCGCGAAGGGAGGTACTGATTCGTATTGGTTCATGTGATTTTTCCTGTTAATATATGCGGTTTTTTCTTTGAAGGATTTAATTAGTGGTTTTTTCATTAACTATATTTAGGCTCTTTTTTTTTAAAGGGTCCAATTAATCATTTTTATTAATAAATATGAGTATTTTTGAAAAGGTTCATGGGACGGGAGATGAATTGCAGGACATGAAGAGAGAGAGAGAGAGAGAGAGAGAGAGAGAGACTGAATCTTCCTTGCTTGCATTAACATCTATGTACAGATTGCTTTTGTCGGATCAGGAAAATTGACGATGTATTTGAACATTTCCAAATCATTTCAGTGTTGTGTCTCGAAGGAAACATTTAACATGCCAGTAAATACCGACGGCGATTTTAAAGTTAATTAAAAACAATGTAGATTGAATCTACCTTTATATTGCTTCCAGCCATAATCACAAACAAAGGATGAACTGAGAAAATGTTCCTCGGAACATTTTGCAATCAAATTAAACTTTAATTTGTCACTGTTTAGTTCTGATGTCAAAATTTTCGTTATGTCGTTGGAAAATTAAGGATAGTTATATGCCCTGTCGGCTTCTGACAGGAACACATGTTCTTTAAATTGCAAAGTTTATGATGATGATGATGATGATGATGACGATGATTTGGGGTATAAGAAGTGCCAAAGATATTATGAAAGTTTTGCCTTGAGAAGGAAACAGCGACAAATTAAATAGTTTAATTTGATTGTAAACAGTTACCAGGAACATTTTCTGAGATTATTCTTTATTCTTAATCATGACTGGAAGCAATGCAGAGGTATCCATTTTGCAATTGAAATCTGTAGATTTTATCTATATCTTATACTAATTAACTCTAAAAGTTCCCTTAGGCAATTATTTATTACATATTAAATAATTTCTTAAAGACACAACTTCTAAATGATATTGAAATCATTTAAAAAAATATTCAATTTTCCCTGAGCCAACAATAGAAATTTGCACACAGATGCTAATCTGTATCCAGGCGCTAACGCCGCCAAGTGAGATTCACCGCCTCATCGCGTGTATATTAAGCAAACGCAAACATTTGTCAACTCAGTAACCCGAGGTCTTTCATGCTGGTGACGTACCACCCCTCCACCCTTTCAGAAGGCAGCGACGGCTCCTACTCCACTTGGAGCACACTCGTTTTTATTCCCCTTCAGACAACATCATCTCGACTTTTTTGGGGAGCTCGGGGCTTTCCCCTTTAAAAAACGAACTCATTCGCGCCTAAGTAATTCTCGCCAAAAAAAATCTCCTCATTCAAACCGAATAGTTTAGTAATGGTGGGTTCGAGGAAATAGGAAATGGGAAAGATTTCATTTGGGGACTATTTAAATGCTTATTGCGTCGCGACGGTATAATGGAGGGTATGTTTTGATTCTTAAATAGATAAAAATTTGGCAATATGATATATATATGTGTGTGTGTGTGTGTGTGCGCGTGTGTGTGTTTGATGTTTATACATATACATATTTATATATATATATATATAAATATATATATATATATATATATATATATATATATATATATATATATATATATATATATATATATATTATATTTATATATATGTATATAAATATATGTGTATATATATATATAATATATATGTGTGTGTATATATATATATATATATATATATATATATGTATATAGACATACATACATATATATCGAGACATTTGCTCCTACCGCCTTATTATAAATGGCAATAGCAGCCATGGCTAATTTCAGTGTTAACAAGAGCATATTTTCAAAGCGTTCATGAATAGCTGAGAAAGATCAATGCAAAAAAAAGAAAAACACACAACTTCATCGAGATTTTTATATTTTATACACACATTTTTTTCTGTTCAGTATCAAGAACTTTCGACCAGAGAAAGTTGCCGAAACTCTTTTCCCGTTTTAAATATCTTATCTCTTAAAGTCATTCTCACTTGTCGTTACTGACTCTTGTGGTTTGCCGCCCAGTTGCACTAGAAGGATAAAGGTTTATTGCAAGATTTGCTAATGCTCAGCATTTGAAAAGGCAAGGACTCAACCCATCCCTCGCTCACCGATTCTGTCTGGGTTTGACTATGACACGAGAGTGAAGATTATATGCACCGAATGAGACGTTTGGATCAAATTCAAACGAAAATACCACTTTGATGTTTATTTATCAGAATTGTCAAAACATGAAAAATCGTATTTTCTATGTATGAATTGGGGTAAAGCTTATATGTAGTTGTAGGTGATACAGAGGCGTATGTCTCATAGGCCATTTGTAATTTCTGCTCATGGCAAATGTTTCCTACAGTGTTTTTTTTGGGGGGGGCAATTATTTGTTGGATCACTCATATGACCATCTATTCATCCTAATAATCCGTAATTACTGTAATGCCCCGTAAAAACGTGATATCTGAAAGTTTATTCCTCAGTTCAAGAAAATAACTTCAACCGTGTCATTCATTACTCAGACGTTATATCACTGAGGGTACACGAGCGTTAGTCTAGTCAAAATATCCTCATTAAAATTATAGATACTTAGTTTCCATTGGGAAATGTTCAAACGTCAAGATCAATTTTACATTTAGTTTTCTAAAGATCGTGAGAATATCCTTTGAAAATGAATTCAACTTTCCACTTTTTCGTGTTGGTCATATCATATAATCTTTCTTATTTAAACCACTGAGGCTGAGGCTAGTCTGTAGTTTACCATAGCTCTTGATTTAATGCAAAAACTGGTAATACAACAGTTGCCATCGTTGTGCACCTGGATTTTTCGTTTGTAATTCTAAGAAATGAAACTTGATCTAAAGTATATTGCAGGGTTATTAACTTATCGTTAAAAATTTGTTTTGTATTCGGTATTTATAATGTGGTTTTAAATAACTGGACTTTTCCTTCAAAGTAGTAATTATGAATAAATTATGATATTGCCACAGCGTTAACTGGAAATAACAAATAACAGACTCATGTCTCAGGGAGTTTGTTTATTAGTTTGGTACCACAACCAAATTTTTTTTTTTTTTTTTTGTCCTGGACGATAGAGAAAGTTAGAAAAGTCATAAAAAAGAACAATTACGGAAAACTGCCAAAGAGTAATACTTTTGCCGAGCTTCAGTAGTTCGAAATCTTCTGGTCCCACTCCTGACGCCATCTATGGGCGTAAAAAGTGATCTTTCCTTAAGTAGCGAGCCCTAAGGACTACTCGGGGCTATCCAGGGGAAACTTTTCCACTTTACAGGGATATGGACGGAAGTGGTTGTGCTTTTTTTGTTTCTTACCTTTTTTTCGGCGTTCTTTTCTTTCCCTTCAACCCGGAAAAAAAACTTGGGAGGGATTTATTTTAATCAGCATTTTATTTTAAACAGAATTTTTGTTAGTATATATTATGGCTGATATTATCTCGATGTATCTGGCTCTCGCAGCAATAACATTCATGAGAATTTATTATTTTTCATTCATGTTTCCACGTTCTTTTCTCTTCATTCCGAAGGGAAAAACTTGAGAGGAATTTATTTTAAGCAGCATGGTATTTTAAACAAATTTATTAGTAGTATATATGGTTGATATCATATCTGTATATCTGGCCATCTCCACAATAAGGCCCATGAGGATTTATTTTTCATTAGTATTGTATCATCTCGGGTTAGATGTATGTTTGTAATCATCTTGTCAGCCGCTGTGCTTGATATAAAATTTATCGATATCCTTAATGGATACACACAACTCGTGCCGTTTACCAACCCGGGGTAAAAGGGGAGCATTAAAAGTATGATTTGTCTCACTACATGTAAAAAAAAAATACAAAAATCATATAAAAATCACTTGAAGTCTGCAACAATCCTGAGTGGCTTGATGGCATGACAGTGGCCTGTATGAAGCCCAAAACACAACAGAATATGGAGAATAAAGTAATATAATGTAAATTCTAGGCTTCTGTATGGAATAATGATTATCTACAAGTAGTATAAATAAAACACTGCACAGCCTTGTATGCTGCAGTGCATCAGAATACATTTAATTTCGTGACAACATACTATAATGTTTTTGTAATGTTTGTACTGGATAAATATACAGTCATTGTTCCAAACACTCCAGAATAAATATTTGTTAAATCCTGGCATCGTCACAGAGGCAGGACAACTTTATTCTCTGTCTTCCTCTTCTGAAAATTCGGTTTTCATTTATGGAAATGTAAACATCAGCCAGTGATTTAGGGCCCGAGTAGGTTATCGCCTTTTTTTTTTTTTTTTTTTTTGAAAAAACGAAAAGAAAATTAGTAATATACTCCCCGTGATTTGTTTTGCGAGAATAAACAAAATTAAATCAATGGAAACTACTCTGATACATTTGAAGGAGCAGAACATTTTGTTTATTCCATGAAATATCGAAGCTTTCTCAGCCTAAGTGAATATGATCCAGGGGACCCTCTCTGCCGAGGGGAGGTAATTCTGTGGAGACCAGATTTATCCTTGCATTTTGAATCAGGCTTCGCCGTGATGCTTACTGGGTCTTTGAATTGCGGAATCCCTATGTGGACCGGGGTTTTTTTTTTTTTTTTTTTGTCTGTTTCCGGTCTTTTGTCGCAGTTTTTTCCCCTGGCCATAAAAAATACTATTACACACTTTAAATGGTTCTGCTTTTAATCTCAGAATTCGTTCAAAGTAAGAATTAATGCAGTTATTCATGAACAAAACATGTTTAAGTGAGTGAATATTTGATATCCAGCTGAAGTTACACTTAGGACCATCTGTTACACAATTATCAACTTTAGTTATGTTTATCATTGATCAAATAATTATGGACGAAAACGGCAGAATTAGCTCCGTGTATTCCTGCCCCCTTTTGTGTCACAAGTTTCCTCTTCCTTAAAAGGATTCTTCATCCTCCACTTTCCTCATCCTGAATGGGATCAGCTTCTTTCTGGAGGGTATCCTTCGTGGACCCTGTTGATCCTGATCAGATTGGATACTCGATTCCCACTTCTCATAAATCAGATTTTGGATTCGTTCGGCTTTAACCTCTCTGAATTTCAATCATGATTGTTATGTGTGCAGTAGGAGGGCGGTGTTAGGAAAATATATAATGGAAGCTGAATACATAATTAGTTAGCAGCGCGGGTGGTCTACATTCCAATTTCTCAAGATGGAAATAATTTTCCATCTTGAGGCTTTAACAAAATGTACCCTGATTTGTAGTAATTTGCCAATTAATGACACAAGTTCGCTCCGTGTAAGCGCGAAGTTTATTTTTCTCAAAATAATACGGATAATGACATTAAAGGAATAAGAGAATTAAAAAAGTAAAAATTAGTAAAAATGATATGTATACACGCACGAGTCTGTAGTCAGATGCAAGACGCGGTACAGTTTTGCCCTAGAATGGAAGACTGCAGTCAGCCACGGTACAGTTTTGCCCTAGAATGGAAGACTGCAGTCAGCCACGGTACAGTTTTGCCCTAGAATGGAAGACTGCAGTCAGCCACGGTACAGTTTTGCCCTAGAATGGAAGACTGCAGT
This sequence comes from Macrobrachium rosenbergii, assembly GCF_040412425.1. Lineage (NCBI taxonomy): Eukaryota > Metazoa > Arthropoda > Malacostraca > Decapoda > Palaemonidae > Macrobrachium > Macrobrachium rosenbergii. Next base: position 50,284,059 of record NC_089754.1, read on the forward strand.
CAGCCACGGTACAGTTTTGCCCTAGAATGGAAGACTGCAGTCAGCCACGGTACAGTTTTGCCCTAGAATGGAAGACTGCAGTCAGCCACGGTACAGTTTTACCCTAGAATGGAAGGCTGCAGTATCTGCAGAAATACAAAACAGAAAAATGGTAGCTACTATTGTTTTCCCTTTCCTTACTACTGATTTTGCAGATACTGCAAACGAGACCCCCTAAATACTCGTGGAAAGCATTGAAGAATCATTCTGAAACTGCAGTAACTTGTGTATTAGTGTTTCACGAACCCAATAGGCGGCATATCTCAATTTCGAAAATATTGCATACACTGCAGTTTTCCATTTTAGGGCAGAGTTGCCATGAGGCTTGAGGTTACGAACAGGTAACTGAGATAAAGTGGCAGCTGAAGGACTCAGTAGCCCGTAGTGTTACCAAAAACCCCAGTTAATTAAAAAAAAAAAATATATTAAAAGGAATAAAAGTTGAACTATCTTATCTATTTAGGGAAAAGGTTTCAAAGCCTCGACAAACCGAAATAGGTAGAGGTTGAACCACAGGTTCTTCTTTCCTTGTGTCTTCGTCTGTAGTCCTTTCTTTATCGGTTCTTTTGAAGTTTCTCTTCGTTTCTTTTCCTCAATTTATGATTCACTTTCGCTCGCCTGTGAATCTTAGCAGATTCTGTGTATCTTGTACGTACTGATGTATACTTAATATTAAGTGTACATTATATACATATATATACACATGCATATTCATATGTGTGAATATATATATATATATATATATATATATATATATATATATATATATATATATATATATGTGTGTGTGTATGTAATACTGTATATTGATATATACATATATATACATATGAATATATATATACATATATATATATATATATATATATATATATATATATATATATATATATATATTATGCATATATATATATATTAATATATACTTAATATTAAGCATACATCCATGCGTAGCCTACAAGATACACAGAAATTCCCTTGGGAATAATTTCTGAATAATAAAAAAAATCGAAAAAACTCGACATCAAGGGCATAATTGCCAACCATCAGGCTGCAAATGGTTTCAATTTCGCCGCTCTAAGAAGGCAATAACGTCCCGAAGTGTTTGTTGGGCGATTTCTTACGAATTCCCCGGTCTCGTGAATAGAATCAATCTGTGACGAAGAAATTTCAATGGTTTTCTTTTGTTTTTATTTGATAAAGTATTGTCTTTACGTTTGTATTCGAGCGAAAAAAACTTAGTCATTCCATATTGAAGAGTTAAGTTAGCTGTCTTCATGTCATTGTTGTTCATTTTCTTTATTCTTAGTTTTCTGTAAAAGAAAACTATTGTGCCGGCTTTGTCTGTCCGTCCGCACTTTTTCTTGTCCGCACTTTTTTCTGTTCGCCCTCAGATCTTAAAAACTACTGAGGCTAGAGGGCTGCAAATTGGCATGTTGATCATCCGCCCTCCAATCATCAATCATACCAAATTGGAGCCCTCTAGCCTCAGTAATTATTATTTTATTTAAGGTTAAACTTAGCCATAATAGTGCATCTGGCAACGATATAGGACAGGCCACCATTGGGCCGTGGTTAAAGATTCATGGGCGCTGTTCATACAGCATTATACCGAGACTACCGGAAGTTAGATATATTTTCGGTGGCCTTGATTATACGATGTACAGAAAACTCGAGGACCAGGGTTTAAAATATATTTATACCATCGTCCACGAAAGAAGTGAATTATTAATCCTAATTTTTTTAAATTCACGAAAAAACTGTAACAAAAGAAAACTTTCTCAGAATGGAAAAAATAACAACCGTATTCCAAGTATATCTTAACAGGAAATGACTTTCACAGGAAAGCGGATATTCTAGAAATAAAAGCTCTGAAGCTTTAAAAGAAAAACTACACATCGGATTTACAGAATTTATGCGTTATCTTTCATCTCTGTAGCATTCTCCCAAAGCTTTTCTTTCTCCCCTGAAATCTTCTTATCTGAGAACACCTGTTATTTCACAAACTCTTGTGTGGTCTCGTTATATAAACACATTTTCTGAGAAAAGCAATGGACTTACATACGTATAACCATAATCACAGAATAAACAGGAATTTCTCACTCATAATTTATAGCAGAAACTGTCGGTTCAAAAGCCAGATGGTAGAATCAGCACTGATTCAACAAAGAAAGACGATGAACCTCTCAAAAGGAGCTTGGGACTCAGATATTATAGACAAAATCTTCCTCCAACCAGTGATTAAGATGATTAAGAAGCTATCAGCTGGAGTGAAGTAATGGCTGACCTTTGGAATTCTTGGTATAAATACTGCTTTTCTGTAACTCTTATTTCATTCATTACTTGCCTGTCGAGGGAGACAGTTGTTCTCCGAAATATATAGCATTAACTTTCTATCTTTTAGCATTTTTATGGGCTCTTTTTATTAGATGGAATTCTGTTTTAACAGAAGATATTCCAGAGTCATATATATGTACATAATATATATATATAATATATATATATATATATATATATATATATATATATATATATATATATATATATAATCTCAATGCAGCACGAAGGAATGCGTGCTTGAGAATATCACTAACTTTGAAAATGTAGCATAAACTACGAAAGTACTTGTTTAAAGTCCCGGTTTTCACTCACCTTCCGACGTGGACTTAGTGATATATATATATATATATATATATATATATATATATATATATATATATATATATATATATATATATGTATATATATATATATATATACATGTATATATATATATAATATATAATATAAATATATAATTATATGTGTATATATATGTATAGATATATATATATATGTATATAAATATATAATTATATGTGTTTGTGTATGTGTAATTATACATATATATATATGTATATGTGCCCATCAAATAAAATACATATAAGGGTGTGTGTGTGTGTATTTATATATTCATGTTTATTCATGTGATATGAAACATTAATTACATAATTCTCCTGGTTTCTAGGAAACAATCTCAACGGCTCAGGTATTACTTTCCTACGAAGTGCCCATCAAATAAAAAAGCTGCAATTTCCATAAGGGCTTAATTACCCAAACGTCAGGCGTCCCAACAAGAAATTCCGTTTATTGTACCTCCTTTTATACTATCTTCCATCTTTATATTAGAGGAGGGAATCTCTGCAACTGCCAGTTTAATCACAAGACGTATTTCCTTTAAGGGATATGAAACATCCCATTGCTTGGATAATTTGTTCCCCCTCCTGTTTTCTAATATGAAGCGTAATCACAACGGCTCAGGTATTACTTTCCTAAAAGAAAGTTTCAGCATAACAGTTTTATCCGGATCGCCGATGTTTTGTCTCATATGGATTAAAAGTTTAACGTTACCTTCAGATTGCCTTTAATTCTCGAATTTTATTCGTACCTGATTTTTTTTTTTTTTTTTTTTTTTTGGCGTCTTAGATGTTTTCTTCCTGAGCTTTCTTATCGCTCATAACATTTAGGCTAAGTATTGAAGCATCACTTGAGAACTATCATTGTATGAGGATTTCCGTCTGAGATATTTCCATTATATTTTCAGTTTCTCTCTCTCTCTCTCTCTCTCTCTCTCTCTCTCTCTCTCTCTCTCTCTCTCTCACGCACGACAAAGACACTTCTTGGGACACATAAACATGTCTCTAATGGGATATCAGCTTCCATCAGCTAAGTGTCGGGCAAAAATAAAGACCAACTTCAAGATTTGAAAGTGTTTTCGGATATTGCATCGAGATCAGCCAGAAAGTTCTTAAGTATTTTATTCGATTACTTAAACCAGTGAATGACAGATTGCCCTGCTGGCATTACCCTTTTGTCATTTGTAGGATAGGCTGTGCATAAAAAAATGCTGGTTTCAACCTCCCACCGCAGACCCCACACTGCGGCAGTAACTGATCATGATACAGAGCCAGTGATTTCTCATCGCCCTGGGCGAGATGCGAACCCGCGATATCTAGCGGCATGCCACGACACTAACCACCATACAATGTGGGTATATTTCAGGTTTGAATCTTCATCGGGGTGAAAATATATACAGATGGTTTTGACTACCCAAACTGATCTCTGTTAATAGCAACTAGGGTATGCTAATGTCCTTCCGTTATTACTTGGTGATGACTGTGCTTCTGAAAATGACAAATTCAAGTAACATGAGACACACAAAGAAATGTATGGTGAGGTTCTAGAAAGATATGGTAAGGAATAACCTGCCGGCTATAGAACGCAAAGAACAATACCATTAGCAATGATAACATAAAAAACAAAATTTAAATTTTCTGTTTTTATTGCAGTAAAAACAACTACCTAAACATGAAACTAAAATTAAAAACGAAAAGAATCAACATTTAGCAAATGAATCGTTAGTTTAGTAATTAAACTTTCCTTTTGAACTCTTACATTTATAGACAAGCTGGTGGAAGGTTCTCCATAAGAAGATTAGGCTCAGCGCCGGCGCCAGGGGGATAAAATACCGGGCGATTCCTCTTGACCTTGCACAGAGAGGTTGTTTACCTCTGGTCGAAGGTCACACGTGTAGCAACTGTGTCTTCAAGGTCACGAGAATCGATAGGCATTAAGGGCATCTTGTTATTTCGAAGACGGTTAACCAGACGAATCACTTCTTAACTCTCACAGACTTGGCTGAAGGATTTGTTCTTAAGTGGCAAGGGGAATCTAGAGAAAGACCAGTTTATTGAAGATAGGAAATTAGATAAGGAGAGATGAAAGGGAACATATGAAAAGTAAAGGATAGAAAGAGGTGCAGGTGCAAAGAACTTTTAATCCCGCATGCAATGGGGCGCTTAAATGAATATTCACCTTTTATATTTCCGGAGGATTTGCAGATTAATGCAACGACCAATGAATGCTTGATTCCTGGAACGTTAGAATTGTTAAGGTGCAGTTGCAGTACAGGATTGCTAAAAGATATCTGACACAGATATAGAGGAGTAGCATTCGCGTGTAGTTTCTAAAGCTTATGATTTAATGTTATTGTTATTTAGAAGTCAATAAACATTTTAAGCCAAATATTTTTTTTTAGATTAATGCGAGAGAAATCACGACAAATATTTCATCTCGACACTGAAACGTTTCGTCAGAAATATTCTAACAACAAATATATCGGACTGAAGTTCTCTTCTATCTAAGCTTTTAAAGCCCCTGACAATAAAGATGAATGTACTGACTTTAGACTGACTTCGAATATTTCGGCAATTCTCGCTCGCAGCTTCAGTGTTTCGCCCCAAAAAATAAGAGGACCCAATTAACCCACATCGGTAAACTGACTCGATATCCATTGTGTCGGTTTCTTTGGAAACCTTTGAGAGGCCGCGGGGTCCTCAAAAGACAGTATTCGTTTACCGAATGTTTTCATTTCGATTTTCAGAAAGAAACTCCCTGAGAGAGAGAGAGAGACTATTCCCTTGATTTTGTTTCGTCCTGGTGCCGTGTTTACAAAAGACGCGGAATCCGAGAATCGGCTTTCGTTTTACACATACAAGTTTACAGTAAGATTGACTGATAGCTAGTGTACATTTTCAGCTGAGTAAAATCATATTCTGTAGTTATTGTTCGTGTACCATATATTTCAGTAGGGTTTTGACCGTATTTTCAGTGAGATGAAAGAATTAAGTAAAGATTTCAAAACCGTTAGTTCAAAGACAATATAGGATTTGGTTCCCTTCGAGCCATAAAAACCAAGGTAAATTGTGAAACTGAAAATGAAAGTCAAAAGTGTACATATACATATATGTCTATATATAAATATACATATATGTAATCTATATAAAGGTACACATTTATATGTAAATATATAATATATATGTATATATATTATACATATAAATATACATATATCTGTATTGTATGTATATATATATATATATATATATATATATATATATATATGTGTGTGTGTGTGTGTGTGTGTGTGTGTGTGTGTACACATTTTTATGTATTTGAAAATACGCGTAGATATTACACCGTCTTTTAATCGTCCCAAGAACATTTAATTTTCTAAAGACTAATAAAATCTTTAAACAAGATTTGAACATTTGTAAGGTTATCCTGAGATGTTGTTCCTCAAAAGTAATATAAAGAGAGAGAGAGAGAGAGAGAGAGAGAGAGAGAGAGAGAGAGAGAGAGAGAGAGAGAGAGAGAGATGGAATTAACACCTCGGTTGAAAGGAAACAATTCCACTGTATTTCTCTAATTTTTTTTTATCCTTTGGAGTAAAGTAAGTTGTATTAATATTTGAATTTAAAAGATCGTTTCATTTCTTACTTGACCACGAATGGATGAATTTACCGCACACTGAGCTTGGAGTCGTGCAATCCATTTTTAAGTGTTTTTATTTTTTAAATCTCAGTCAGTATTAAAAATAAAATAAGCAAGGAAAGGATTTACAAACTCTCCATTCTGCCAAACCATAAACAGTTTTTGAAGCAGTTTTGAGAACCGAAGAGATTCAACCCATTTTTCTTATTTCGCGAAGGTCTGGAAATCTTTTCGATAACTTCTTGCAACTTCGCTCCAGTTCAGAGGCAAAGTTGCTTAAAATTGGATTCTATCTGATGGAACACATCAAGCCAAAGCTATATAGCCTGGAAAATTGCATGACAGCGTTATCATTTCAAGTGCGCAAGCGAGCTCTCACAGACGGTTGTGCAAAAATACACTGGTGCATGAATAGGGTTCATTTCGTATTTTTCACTGGCGTTTCAAGTTCTGAGATGACCCGTGCCACTTGGATGTCCCTCGTAATTCGATAAAACAAAAATAAAACAAGCAGAGAATACTTCGTAAATGTATATTGCGGTTTTACGTGACATTAACATTTCGTGTATATTTTTGTTTTCAAATAAGAGAGAATAAATTCCTTTCAGTAAATAAGATCTTAATGTCCTCATTTGCTGGCCTGAACTAACCATTAAGCGAAATAAGAGCGTGTTCAGGACACCAAAAGAAAGAAGCAATGCAACATTGTTTTCAGAACCAGATTTGCAAATATGCAAATGCTGTAGCTGAACCTAAAATCAGCATAAGGTAATAACAATACAACATCAGCATTATTAATAGAAGTAAAGACAGATTGTAATTAATAATACTCTACTCTTCTCATTAACTGAGGTAGATAGACTACAGTAGTTTTAAGAAGACAGCAGTCAAGACGTACAAAGTTTTTCTTGTATGTTTGTCATAATACATGAAGTGTTGCCTGTGACATGATTGGCAATTTTTTTACTTCACGTTTCATGTTCTGTATATATATATATATATATATATATATATATATATATATATATATATATATATATATATATATATATATATATATATATATATATATATATGTGTGTGTGTGTGTGTGTGTGTGTGTGTGTGTGTGTTTGCATGCGTGTATTGTACGAAGTATTCTAGATTCGCAAAGATGTAAATCCCACAGTCAACACTAGGTTAAAATTCACCGTCGTTCCACAAAATCTGGAAGCATCCATTTCTCCCTCTCATTTGTCATTCAGTTTTAGGCGGGTTTTGGGAGAGCAAATAATGGAGGGCTGAAAAGAATTTCCTCTGTCAGTCCCAAAATGAGAGGCGATCAGATTTTTTTACTGACTGTTGAAAGCGACGGACAAGCATTTCTTTGGCCCAGTTCTTGCTTCCAGCGCGATCTCTGGAAATTCTAAAGCGTTAGACTCTAATTAGTTGATGTTTGGCGTGCGTTTGTCGTGAAAGTATTTACGTATTTGGACCGGGGTTGGTGCCGTCAGTTCACCTCATGCGGCGCACTGTAGGCATGACTTAAGGGTCTTTGCAGCGTCCCTTCCTTAGGCCCATCGCTGCAACCCCCTTGCGTTCGTTTTACTGCACCTCCTTTCATATTCTCTTTCTTCCATCTTACTTTCCACCCTCTCCTAACAGTTGATTCATAGTGCAACTGCGAGGTTTTCCTCCTGTTGCACCTTTCAAACCTCCTTTACTGTCAATTTCCGTTTCAGCGCTGAATGACCGCATAGATCCCAGTGTTTGGCCTTTGGCCTAAATTCTGTATTCAACTCAATTCAATTAAAGAATTCACATCTATACAGACAACTGTATTATTTTAGGAGGTAAAAAAATTTAAACAGACTTCCAAAGCTTTTAAGTCTTAAAGCTTGGTTAACTTCTCTCCTGGAAGTATTTATACCGACGCCTTTATCACGACAGGGTTTGTTAAGTGCTTATATCTTATAGTATGAAAAGGTATATTTCATAACGAGTCGAGAGAACCATGTATAATGGACAATTAGAACAGACCATTGCCAGAAAATCATAAACTTTATTCCTAGTATACTCATGAATCAAATGATAATCCGATGCTAAATTTGCATCCATTTAGTTTTTTACCCTACAAAATTCTAAGAACTATAGAAACTGCCAAAACTCGAGCGAAAAGGAACATCTGAAAAGTATTTCAGCCTGCAGAGAATGAAACATGATTTCATGAAAGCTCTAAAGGGTCTATCTTGTTGTTATGATCTAAATGCATGCTAGATTTCTAGATCCCTTCATTCTGATAAAAAGTGTGAATGAACGAAGTGGTATTTATGAAGCTCTCTTGTGCTGTAAATGGGATAATTTGTGTAAGCAGTCCTGTAGAATACATCCTTAGTCATTATTATTATTATTACTATTATTATTGCGAGCTTTTTGGCACGCGATACCCGCGCTGGAACCCGGGGCTGCTGTCTCCCCTACCCTCCCGATTCCCTACCTAACCCCGCTGCCACCCAGGGCGGAGAAACAGGTTTGCAGGAGGAAGGTGGATGACTCCCCACTCTCCCGTTCCCCTGTCTACCCCGGGGCCGACAAACCAGTTTGCAGGGGTGGGTGGCTGTGTCATGTCTCCCCCTACTGTCACCCAGGGGAGGACAAAAAGATCAGATCCTTTCGGTTTCCATTATTATAGATTACTATTATTATTATCGCTAATTTTCCATTATTATTATTATTATTATTATTATTATTATTATTATTATTATCATTATTATTATTATTATTATTATTATAGTGTTTGTTCAGGGATGTTGAAGAGTGAATGTTTTGAAGAGCAAGTTTATGGGGCAAATAGTGACCATGAAATGGAGCAATAAATGTTAATAAGAATAGATGATATGTAAGGTTTTTTGGGAATAAATGTACCGTTCGTTGACAGAATGAACAAGATGTTATACACAGAGCAAGTAAAACAAGAAAGTTAATGGGAGTGTCTGTGGGTGACAAAGTTTCGATGCATAGCATGTTGATCTCACTATCCTTTATGGAAGTTAAGTGCGGATGCTCTTAACGAATGAGGGATGAGAAATGCGAAAGTTAAAATAATCGATAAAAAGGTTACCTTAGGTGAAAAGGTGGACCAGAATGCTCTGGTGAAGCTTTTCAGGAGAGAATCGAGCAGAGGAAGACTTAAATAATGCCTGTATTAGTTTTCTGAAAAGAAAACTATTGTGCCGGCTTTGTCTGTCCGTCCGCACTTTTTTCTGTCCGCACTTTTCTGTCCGCCCTCAGATCTTAAAAACTACTGAGGCTAGAGTGCTGCAAATTGTTATGTTGATCATCCACCCTCCAGTCATCAAGCATACCAAATTGCGGCCCTCTAGCCACAGTAGTTTTATTTTATTTAAAGTTAAAGCTAGCTATAATCTTGCATCTGGCAACGATATAGGCCAGACTACCACCGGGCCGTGGTTAAAAGTGTCATGGGTCGCGGCTCATACAGCATAATACCGAGACTATCGAAAGATAATCTATTTTGGGTGGCCTTGATTATACGATATACAGAAAACTGGATTGCGCCAGAAACTTCGGCGCATTTTTTACTTGTTTATGTAGTGGAAGCGGTATTGTAACAAAGAATCCCAGATTCCCAGGAAGGGAGTGGCCACTAAAAAAAGAAAAGAAAAGTGAATTGTACAGTGTGTTGATAAACGTGTTATGTGGTCTATAACGCTGCAAGTACTCTGAAAGGTTTCTGCACCTACACATATTAAGATTCATCTAATATATATATATATATATATATATATATATATATATATATATATATATATATATATATATATATATATATATATATATATATATATATATATATATATATATATATATATATATATATATAGATATACATACATACATATATACAGTATATATATATATGTGTGTGTGTGTGTGTGAGTGAGTGTGTGTGTGTGTATGTATTGTGTGTGTATGTGTGTAATTAAGAAGGAGAGTTTTTCTAAGAGCTTTCAAATAAAAAATGATAGCTGTATTAGCAGGGTTGATTATTATTATTATTATATTATTATTATTATTATTATTATTATTATTATTATTATTATTATTATCAACTCTGCAGCCATGAAACAGAATGGTCATGAGCGAAAAATTATAACAGCAGCGAGTTAATGAAATACAGAAGAAATTAATAAACAAATGAACAGATAAATGGCATAAACATGGGCTGAAAAATGCAACGAAACGTTTAACATATTATAATGCTTTTAAAATTGAGACTCTCGTAACCGATACAAAAAAGGAAATTCTGTCGATAACCAGTAGAGAATTACGGCCAAACTTTCGCCATTGTTACGGAACAC
>NC_089754.1:50299770-50302270 GCF_040412425.1 Macrobrachium rosenbergii
CTCCCTGCTCGACAAACTCATATAAGAGTTACAAAGACCAATACACGCTGGATTTAGACAGGATATTAATGTAATGAAAAGTAATGCGTAAAGTGCATGCCTGATGTAGAAATTATATGTAGTGATCATTTACATATATTTTGGGCATTACTTAAGACCTCACGCTCCCTGAATAAGAGAATGAATTAGCCAACAAAATAAAACATACTGCAGTGGTATGTAATGAAGCATGTTTGAGAGAAGTCTTTTTTTCGAATAACGATAATGGTAATGAATCAGTTCATTGTTCATCTTATCTTACTTTGTTTTCCTCGCGTTACAATTTGAAGTTAATTTGTTTGGTGATTTAAAGTCAAGAATTTTATCAAGAGCCATCCAGCGTCGATCTCGCATAGCTTGTGTTTTTTTTTTTTTTTTTTTTTGAGATTTTGGAATTGTTTACTTACAGGTAAAGATACACGCAGTCAATTCGTAATCTGTATATGAAAGTTATTTCCAAGTAAAGTCTTTTCCCGATAGAATTAGCCCGTACCATCGTGTCATCGCGCGAGAATGCACCTCGGTATTATTTTATTCCTCTCGCCAAATCCCTGAATCCTCTTACATTTTATCCAGACAGAAACAGATCTCTGAGTATTAGCGAAGTTCCCCGTGCGAGGTATGCTATAGAAAAAGCTAGTTGTTTGAATTCAGGGCGATATGTCATAACTTTTAATAGAGAAGTAAAGATTTGTTTCCTGTTATGAACTTATTATTATTATTATTATTATTATTATTATTATTATTATTATTATTATTATTATTATTATTATTATTATTATTTTAGTAGATGAAACCTACTCACACGGAACAAGCGCACCAAAGGGGCCATTGACTTGAAATTCAAGCTTCCAAAGAATGTTGGTTTCAACCTCCCAACCGCAGACCCCACACTGCAGCAGTAACAGATCATGATACAGAGCCACTGATTTTTCATCGCCTGGGGAAGACTCGAACCAGCGACATCTGAGTGGCATGCCACGACACTAACCACTATAACACCGGACCAGCTAAACTTACACGTTTCCGTATCTTTATCATCTTAAAGAATAACTATTTAGGGTCTTGAAAACTGAGATAATCGCTATACCTCAACCGGGAGTAACAAAATCTTCGTCGTTTTTTTGACAAAGATTATGCAGTTGTATCGTTTGCTCTTAGCATATTCTTTTTTCATATGGCATTTATTTCATTGTCTTCGGTTGGATTCCTCTCCGAGAGTAGTTTCTTCGTGATTCTTTTTCCAGCGGCGAATTTTTTTTTTTTTTTTTTTTTTTTTTTTTTTAATAAGCTGACTTTTTGTCAGCACTGGCCCTAGCGAAACAGTGTCCCGTATGTTAAGTCTAAAGAGGGTTTAGGAGTCCTGGTATGGATCTCTGAACATCTGCCTACCAGCTGAGACAGCCTTCCAGAGTGCACGATCTGGAATTAGGCTCTCTACTTCCTGATAGCCCCGACGTGTTTTCAGTAAGTCTAACTCTGATTTCAATCTGATTTCAGTAAGTCTAACACTGATTTCAACCTGATTTCAGTAAGTCTAACTCTGATTTCAGTAAGTCTAACACTGATTTGAACCTGATTTCAATAAGTCTAACACTGACTTCAACCTGATTTCAAAAAGATTAACACTTCCCTGATAATCTGCCGTCCATTTTTACCGCCTCCAAAGGTAAAATCGTAGTCAAAGTCTTCTCTTGTGAGCTATATACTAAAATTGCAGCATATCCACAAAGACTATCAATAATTACTGTTTTTGCATACACTCTCGAAGATTAATAATGATATAACCAGCTGTACTAGCAGTAAATATGAATAAGCTTTATTACAGCCTTGTTCGGAGTCAAATCTCTCCTCCGTAATAATTCTTTTTTAATTTTTGAAATGCCATGTGCCACTGACATGCCCAGGAAATGTGAAATGAAACATCCAGGAAATGTGAAATGAAACATGTTCTGGCATTTCGCCTCTGTCCATTTGCTTGATGCTCCAGCGAACGCGTTCAGTAGAAATAACCATTTTTCTTCTTCTTTAGAGGAAACATATTGCTAACATCCATTTGCTTCTGACGTAGAAAGAATCTTTCATCTGTTCCGAGACAGAACATTTATACAGAATCTATTGATTCCTTTTACAAGGTCTGTATTTCTTATTCAGTAGCGGTACTTATTTAGATAAGGAAGGTTCTCTGAGCACAGAATTTATGAAAAGACTAAAAAAGGCTCCACAATGACCTCTTAATTCGTTAATTTCCTCATGCTTTCCGGATAGGCTTATCAATGCAAGGCTTGACGAGAAGTGAGGAACAAATTAAGAATTCAAACTAACTGACGAGAGGCTCAGGCGAGAACCACTAACAAATCAGGTTACCAAGAGGGTTATGAGTCTAGTTCTGCTTATCTGGTCCGCTGATATAGTAGGTTAGTGTCGTGGTGTGCCACTTAGATGTCGCGGGTTCGCGTCT
>NC_089754.1:50307270-50309770 GCF_040412425.1 Macrobrachium rosenbergii
TGACATGACCAATTGTTGTTTACAATAGTCTTAAAGTTATGTTGCAAGTTCCTAAATGATTTTCCAATGTCCCATTTTCTTTGTAGAATAATATGATATTATTTAGTATGCATGGGACATTATCGCGATTATTACGCATAGGACATTATCGCGAAGTGTATTGATTCTTGTGAAGGTTCTCATATTTTATGCCCCCAAAGTGCTTGCGTCGACTAAAAGTTCAATTTCAGATGTTTATTGAGCTGGGAAGTTTTGAGCCTTTTCTTTTTACAATTTCTGTTTGTAAATTCGCGAAACTTTATAATATTCTTCCTTAATTGCATCTTAGATGGTGAAATGATGATTTTGCTTTATCAGGTACCTAGGCGCTCATTAAGCATTCAGGTGGAATGAAATATCAGACAGTATACAAAAATAGCAACTCCACCGATGATCGGTTCAAAGATCCGAGACTTTTTAACAGTAAAATAATGAGTCAGAACTCATTCATAATATGTATGGTGAACGTATGCCACCGATTCTTAGACTACTTAGAAATGCCAGTACTTCCAACATTAGATATTAAGCGATGAAACAAAATTTCCCTTCTAATTTAGTCTTCTGTCGAGCAGCAATTCCTTTATTATTTTTAATTACCAGCCCCTTTGATTCTCGCGCTCAAAAAGAGATAAAGGATCAAACAGCATAAGAACCGCCTCGCAAACATCAGCGCTCAAAACCAGCGACTCCATTCGCTGCCCAACCCGGCGAAAAGATCCGCTGTATTTCTTTTTAATATTTCAGAACTCTGTTGCGAAACCTTCGGTCTGACGAAATTTTGTATAGGGCGGGGACGACTACAAAGAGAATTCCCAAAATAATCCCTGAAATATTGACTTCCGAAATCCGCGAATAAAAGAGAGATACGCTGAAACAAAGCTTTTGAATAAATAACAAAACTCCCAGGATACCCCTTTTATTTATTTCTGGCCGACTGACTGGACGGACGCTCGTCATTTCGGGACGAAGTGGAGAGATGTCCAGATCATTCTGGCGGCCGTGATTTGCGATGAGTTGCTTGGCATTTTATCCTAAGAGTGACATTTTTTTTTTCTCTCTCTTATGGAGGCTTTTAAGCCATTAGGATTATTTTCCAAGCCACGTGTATTCCAACATCGAGCGCTGATTTCGTCGAAAGTTTGAATCAGAGTTAGTCGTTCTCTAAACAATATGCCTGTTCATCTGCGTGTTGATCTTTCTTCATTACTTTTTAGGTCTTCAGATGCAACTAGCATTTTGTTCATACTGTTATGAGACAGCCCAACATGCGAAACTTCACGTAGACAAGGTCAGCATGTCGAAAATTCGCCCAGTACTAAAACGAACTTCCTAGTTTAAGTCTAAGATTTAGTTACTGAACAGCCTTTTAGACTACCCACGGTTCCGTCACCCGGGACAACCCAGACCTGTTGCCTGTTTCAGTAATGGGAGGCCTCCGTATGGGAGTAATACCGTCAGTGCATCTCACGGGGTGAGCCGTAGGCATTACGAAAGGTTCTTTGCAGCGTCGCTTCGGCCCCTAGCTGCAACCCCTTTCATTCCTTTTACTGTACCTCCATTCATATTATCTTTCTTCCATCTTGCTATCCATCCTCTCCTAACAATTATTTCATAGTGCAACTGCCAGGTTTTCGTCCTGTTTCACCTTTCAAACCTACCGACTCTCAATTTCCTTTCCAGCGCTGAATGACCTCATAGGTCCCAGTGCTTGGCCTTTGGCCTAAACTCTGTATTCCATTCCAGTGAAAGGAGGATATGTTGAAATGGTGCCTGGTACTCGTTGGTGGTCACCCGTCCAAGAATTAAGCAGTACCAACGGCGCTTATTTTCGGCCATCGACAAACCCTCGCTGTCAGGCAAGCATGCCACTGCCGTCAGCTCTGTCCTAAAATGGGTGACTGCAGTATCTGCGAAAATACCAAACTGAGAAAAGTGGTAGATACTGCAATATTCCCTTGCCTTACTACTGATTTTGCAGATACTGCAAATGGGACCCCCAAAATACTCATGGAAAGCATTGAAAAATCATTCTGAAACTGCATTAACTTGTGTATTAGTGTTTCACGAGCCCAGTAGGTGGAATATCTCAATTTTGAAAACTTTGCAGGTACTGCAGTTTTCCAATTTAGGGCAGTGCTCTTGCCTGCATCGGGCGTTGATTTCCTCTGGAAGCTTCCATCACGCTTTCTTTTGTTTTTTTATTTTCTGGTTCTTATTATATATGGAAATAAACGACATTTGCTATCCGCCATAAAATCGGAGTAGACGTTCGATAGTCTTACAAAAGTAAGTGGAATGCTGCTGCTTGTAATAGTGTTTAGGCGTAGAACTGCTTAAACAAATTTTATCTTTAAAACCACTCCGATTGATAATACAATTAGTCGACAATTACAGTATCATAACGATAAGGATAACCAGTTATTCTTGGCACAGCGAGTGAATGAGGTAGTTTGGTAGTTAG